>NW_022196891.1:23717099-23723322 GCF_008632895.1 Mastomys coucha | reverse complement strand
GAAAAGAAAAAAAGGAAGAAAAAAGAAAGAAAGAAAGAAAGAAAGAAAGGAAAAAGAAAAGAGAAAGAAAAGAAAGAAAGAAAGAAAAAAAGAGGCTGAGATTGGAGAGTCTCAAGGTTGCGACCAGTGGGAGCTACAGAGGCGGCTCTACTTCTAAACAAACAGAAGCAACAACGGAAGTCCAGCCAGGTACGTAGTGTACACTGCTTGGCCACTCTCCAAGCTGAGGCAGGCAGATCACTGGAGCCCAAGAGTTCGAGGCCAGCCTGGGCATTAAAGTAAGACCCCCTTCATCTCAAACCAACAAAGGCTGAAGCTCAGAGAGGCTGTGTGGGGCTGACCTGTATACATCACTGGCATCTGTGTCAGTATCCGAAAATGTACATGTGTGCACATGTCCATGGGTATTCGTATGTATGTATGTATGTATGTATGTATGTATGTATGTATGTGAGTGTGGAGGTCATAGGTTAATTGGATATCTTCCTCAGTCTATGTCCCCCTTGTTGTTTGAGACAAGGTCTTTCAATGAACCTGGTACTCACTGATTTAGCCAAGTTGGCTCTCCATCAAGCTGCAAGGAGTTTCTCACGTTCACTTCCCCACCTCTCAATTACAAGTATGATATGTAAAATATTACATGGGTAATGTTCATCTCTTTACACAGGTGCTAGGGATTCAAAATCAGGTCCTAAAACTTATGTAGCAAGCTCTTTACTGACTGAGCCATCTCCCTACCCCACCTTTGTTATTACAACTGGATTTTTAAAAATTCCACTACATCATTTATTTGTGTGTATAAGTATGTGCATACTTATAGGAACATGTGGAGGTCAATGAACATCTGTGGGAGTGGGTTCCCATTGGGTCCCAGGGCTGGAACTCAGGTAGCCAGGCTTGACAGCAGTTCTTCACTGCATACCCTCCTGGCAGGTTGGGACTACTGGTGAATAAAAACATTTGGAATAATGAGCGGGTGAGCCCTGAGGTGCCCCTAAGGAACAGAAGGAAAAGAAATACACTCATGTGGTGCCTTGTAGGGAAACTCCGAGCTGAGATCTTTGGGGTCAGAGGTCAGAAGAGAGGCATGCAGGGCCTCAACCAGCTGGGAATGGCTTTATAGTCAACCTTTACTGAACTATTACACCGTAACCCCAACACATCTGCCTTATCACCCTGTGCTCCTAAAAAAAAAAAACAAATGGAAATCAACTGAGAGGGAACAGGAGGAGGCCAGAGGCATCCAGAGTTAACTAGAGCCTGCAGCCAGACTGGTTTGGGTTTGGGTTTGGTTTGGGTTTTGTGTTTTTGTGACTGTTAATCTGTTTGTTTTTGAGACAAGGTCTCAAGTAACCCAGGTTGACCTCTAACTGGATAAGAGACTGAAGATAACTTTGAACTTCTGAGCCTCTTGCCTCTACCTTTGGAGTAGTAAGGTGACAGTCATGTGCTACCACGCCTGCTTTACCTGGTGCTAGAGATCTAGCCCCAGGGCTCTGGGCATGCTAGGCAGTCACTCCACCAATAGAGATAGGCCCGAAGCCTCCAGAGAATACTCTTAAGATGTCAACCAAGGAAACAGCTAGCTGGAGGGGGTCGGGGGAGGACAAGAAGACAGATGGCTTACATTCTCCCCATGGGAATGGGAGGAAGCTAGGCTACCCCTACCTGCTCCCCACACATGTGGTTTTATGCCCACAGAGGGCTCTGAGAAGGCCTAGAAGCCAAGAGGCCAGTATGTTCTCCTCCTCAAATCTCTCTGTAACAATGACTGCGGTACACATGTATTACCAGTCTGTTGTCAGCTGTTCCCTCAGGACTAACACGGCACTCAGGCTCAGGTTAGGCCTTGCTCTGGCCACCACTGATGAGACTTCAATAAATCCTTCAGCCTGATGACACCAGCTACAAAGAAAAGGGACCTACGGGGTCTTCCCTGCCAGTCCCTTCCAAAGCTCTCTTAAGTCTCCTCAGGGCATGCGCTGAGAAGACCCAACACAGCCTCATCAGCCTGAAGAGCCACCAACTCACACCGGGCCTCTGGATCTGTTTTCCTGACTCGATTGTCTGGTCTTACAATATTATAATCTCCCTGTGTCTATACACTGGGAAGAACATTAGAGTCTGTCTTGGGGTTACAAGAGGAATTAAATGGCTCCAACCAAAGCACATGAAATAGTGGCAACTGTGGAAGGTAAATTCTTCATCACTGCAACTCTGAGCTTTATTATTATTTTTGTTTTGTTTTTCTGAAACCTGGCTTCACGTGGCTCAGGCTGTTCCTGAGCACACTATATAGATGAGATTCTCACTCCTCCACCTTCTAAGGTGAGCGTTGGGTGCACCACCGTGCCCAGTTTATACAGTGCTAGGAAATGAACCCAAGGCTTCCTACGGAGGCGAGGACTCTGTGAGCTGAGCCCAGCCCCAGCTGATGACCCCATGATCCCTGTTACCCTTCACACTCATCCCTGACACGTTTCCACAAAGACACACAATCTCAAACCAGACTACTCCTTCCACTATGTGGGGCCCAGGGACTTGAACTCAGGTGATCAGGTCTAGCAATAGATACCTTTATTGACTGAGCCAAATGGGCAGACCATACAAAAGGTATTTTAGATCAGCGCTGCATGGCAGAGCCTGAATGCTCTATATGTGCACAACTACAACTAAGGAGCTCAGATGGGAACACACATATGTTTCTTCAAGGGCCACTCTCTCTCCTCCCCCCCCTCACACACACACACACACACACACACACACACACACACACACACACACACACACACACACACACACACACACACACACACACACACACACACACAGAGTCCAGGGCGGGGAGGGAGGGAGGGAATAAGGCTTTTCTTTTTCTGCAGAGCTGAGAATTAGACTCTGGGCCACACGCATGCCAGGCAGATGTTTTGCCAGCAGGCATGTCCAATCTTCTGACATCAAAACATGGTGTTGTCATCTACAAAGTAAGGCAAACGAATTTAAAAAAAAAAAAAATGTTTCAAGTAAAGTCAACGGTTTGTGTTGGGCCATAGTCTTACCCATTACAGGCTACATGCTTGATACCAGTGAGAGATGGCTGAGGGGGTAGGAGGGGCGTGGGAATGGGGTACAAGAGAACTTCTGCTCATATGCAAAAGTGCCTTAGAACATTGAAGCAGAAGCTTACAGTATAGCCCTGGCTGGTGTCAAACTAGCTACATAGATTAGGATGGCCTTGGACTTATGATAGTCTTCCTACCTCTAACTTCTAAATGTTGGGATTACAAAAATGGGCCCCCACACACAGCTCAGGTAAAGTGGTATGTGGGAGTAGACCTTATTCCTGAGCTCATGGGCAGTAGTACAGAGAAAAGACTCGTCAGCAGTGCTGTGACTAGCCACTCCAGTGACATCCAGGAGGCATTAATATAGTCCCGGCATTGAAAGCGACACAGTGCCAGTTCACAAGGACAACTATACCCATCAAACCCAGGCATTAAGAGGCAGGGAGGGATGGCTCAATTCCTAAGTGTTTGCCACAAAAACACGAAGACCTGGGTTTGAATCATTGGTAAGTACATAAAAAGCCAGGCCCAGAAGCACACATCTGGAATCCCAGGGCTGGGGAGGAAGAGGCAGGAGGAACCCTGGGGCTTGCTGGCCAGCCAGCGTAGATAATCTAGATAATCAGTACGATGCCCTTGTCTCAAAAATAAAAATTGCAGAGCAATTGAAGAAGACAGCTGACATGGGCTGCTAACATCCACATAGGCACATGTTCTGAGAACAAGCGTAAACGTGCACACACAAACACAAGATGAACCGGCTTATTGCCCTTCTTGCCTTGGCTTCCGATAACATGGTCAAGATGCCAAGGCTCCTGGAACCTTGTCTTGGCAGCTTTCCAAGAACTACTGGTCTGCATCCGCACTGGAAGAGGTTAACTGTATTACCTGTGAGAAGGTCATTCAGAGGATGCGCGTCTTCCTCCTCAGCATCAGGTCTGGCCGTGGCTCATAGAAGATGCTGGAGAAATGCTAGGATTGAGCATGACCCAATAGATGGAGTGTCTACTACACAGGCCTAAGTCCTGAGTTCAGATCCCTAGCACCAACGGGGAAGGGCAGGTGTATACCAACAGGGATGTAACCTGCAGGTAATCCAGCATGGCTCAGTCACTGAACTCCAGGGTCAGTAAGAGATCTTGGCTCAGAAGTAAGGTGTGGAATAATTGAGGAAGACACCTGACTGACATCAACCCCAGGGCCTCTACAGGGACACACACACACACACACACACAAACATACACACCATATACACACACAGGAACACACGGACACACACATATAACCCACACACACATACCACACACACAGACATATCCATCACACACACAAAAACACACGAACACACATATACCACACACATATACATACCACACCGACCACACCCAACACACACACACACACACGCAGAGAGGGGGGGGGGGGGGGAGGGAGAGAGAGAAAAAGTTGGGTTATCAACATGAACACAATATTAAACAGTGTAGGGATATGACCTACATTAGGTATTTTATAACCCTAGTGTAATGTAAACCCATGCCTATAATTCCAATACTCGGGATATGGAGGCACGAAAATCAGGAACTCAACTGGAGTCTAGACTACATAGTGAGCTTCAGGCCAGCCTGGGCTACAGAAGACCAGAAAAAAAAAAAATCAAAACTGTACAAAACTTCAAAGGATGGGCAGATCCTTATTCGATTCAAAAATAGAAATTTAAGAGTTGAGCCCTCTCTGCTGGCTATTCCAAGTGACTCTACTTCAAAGCAGTCATTAACTCTAAGAGCAGTAGTCTGGGAAAACCTGTACTGACAGGTTCTAAACATCTGTCTCCCACTCAAATCTCCGAACTGTCACCCAGATGGCTAATTCCACTCTCCCTATAAGAACGATTTCTTCCCTCTTTTAATACCTGGATTGTGACATTGATATACTTCCATCAAGGCTGCTCATTACTTTGTTCACCCAGCACCAGAAATCCCCCTCCTAAACTTTATGGTCATTATAGCAACCCCTGAGACAAGACTAGCAGCAGCACAGGCTTTCCTCAGAGACATCACAAAAGCACGGACAAGGCCTGTCCCTCTGAGGACCAGGCACATCCCCCACCCAGGACGAGCTGTAAGAAATAACTCCAGACCCAGTGCTCTTTAAGTCTCTCAGGAGTGAGGCTGCCTGTGAGGACGGTGACACAGAGGACCCACTCTTCCTGATGACTGCCCTTAGTGACTTCACGGACATTTCTGAAATACCACCTATCCCCATCCCCTGATGGGGCTCTGAAGTGAGATGGACCCCCCAATCATGATGTATTTCCCACACAAGCACGGTGACCTGCATTTGGTCTCCGGGATACAGGTTAAAAAGGGACAAGGATACCGCGGTGTGCACTTATAATCCCAGCACTAGGGTAGAAAGAGTCGGAAAGATCCCAAGGCTTGCTGACTAGTTAGCCTACACTAGTTATTGAGTTTCAGTCTAGTAAAAGATCAATAAAATCAGGAAGTGGATGGTGCCTGAAGAACAACACCTAAGGTTGTTTTCTGACCTCTACACAGACACCTCTGTCTGTCTGTCTGTCTGTCTGTCTGTCTGTGTGTATCCATGTCTGTCTATCTGTCTCTCTCTCCTACATACACTACACACCACACACACACACACGAAATGGGGGAAGAGGGGGGGGAGAGAGGGAGAGAAAGAGAACGGGAAGAAATGGCAAAATTACATAAGGAAATAGTGAACAGCTACTCTTGTGGGACACGCCCCTCAACTGTGATCACAGAAGTCTGACATTTCCATGCTCAGGAGGCCAGCTGAGCACATGGCTGGTGGGTTCTTTTGAAACCGGGGAAGCAGAATGGGAGGAAAGGAAGTCTGACTTGCTCTCCTCTCTTGGGGTCCCTTCCAGCTTCTTTCTGGGAACACTGCGGATGCACATCCATATGCACATGTTCTGTATAAAAATGTATTCGGATGTGTGAATATATAATGAGCACAGCGTTCACACTTCTACACACAAAGCACTGGAAATGTGCACGCTGCTCAGGAGAAGATCCAAAGGCCCAGGGAGCCTCGCTGTGACAGCCACCGGAGCTCACAGAGGAGAGACAGCCACACTCAGAGAAAGGACCAATGCTCCTCCATCTCAGGTTCCCTTAAAT
>NW_022196891.1:23698268-23717036 GCF_008632895.1 Mastomys coucha | reverse complement strand
GTGATACCTCACTGAGTAAAACATTTGCAAGCATGAAGACCTGAGCTTGACCACCGGAACATACATGTTTAAGAAGCCAGGCAGGTACAGGTAAATAGTTCAGTGGTTAAATCACCTACTAGACAAGCATAAAGACCCGAGTTCAATCTCCATCACCCACGTAAAGCTGGACACCACAGTGCCTATAATCCTAGCACTCCTGTGGGAAGACGAGAGACAGACAGGAGCCTCAGAGCTCAGCTAGGTCTCCGCTGACATATGCCCCAGAAAACAAGAGCTTGTCTTCTCTCAGACAAGATTGAAGTCAAGGATTGATGCTTGAAGCTGTCCTACTTATATGTAAACACATACACACACATGGACACACACACATGGACACACACGGGCATACACACACACACACACACACACACACAAATTTTACATTAAAAAAAAAAGCAAGGCACAATGACACAGAGTTATAATCTCAGTGCTGTGGAGGTGGAGACAAATGGACCCCTGAAGCTCACAGACCAGTCAGACCAGCCTACCCACCTAGTAACCAAGCCAGTGACAGATCCTGTTTCAAAAACTCATGATGGACAAAATCTGAGGAATGACAGCTGAGGTTGTTCTCTGACTTCCACATGCAAGGACACACACATGGACACACACACACACACACACACACACACACACACACACACGTGGGTCCGTGTGTGTGTGTGTGTGTGTGTGTGTGTGTCCGCACTCGTGCACATTCTGATAGTTACAAAGCTCCAAGCCCCTGTAGACTCTTTGATCCTACTAACACTAGTCTCAAATGTCCCAAACTAGGAAGGCAGGCGGAAGGACAGAGACACAGAAAAGACATGACTCAAGCATTTTGCCCAGACATTCGACTGGGCCACAGACAGTTGCTGGGGACAGACACTTCCTCCTTTTCTCTGTCCCTAAAAAGGGTACCTAGGTCACTGTCACCCCATTCACCCCTTCTCTCTATTTTCAGAGCTCTACATCAAGTAAGTTTATCATATGGACATTAAGTTGCTAACAGAAGAAAAACTAAAATGTCCTCTAAAGGGGAGAGCTTTGTTCTGATCCTAACAGAATCAGACTTAAGCCATCTCGTCTCATCTTGGCACTGAGCAACAGCCACAAAATGATTTAGAGGAACTAAGGGAGGGTGGGAAAATTCATAGAAGACAGGTATGAAATGGTTGGATTTTTCTTGACTGAGATAGAGCTCTGTTCCAGCAACAAAGGGTCTCCCACAAGTCCAGAGTAGGAGATCCCTCCGGTCTTGACAACAAACTTGAGAGAGGTCAGTTAATGAACTTGCTTTCCACGTAGAACTCAATAGGTTCTAATTTGATCTAACCTTATATCGAAGTATAGTTGCAGGTGTGACTTTGCCATTACACGGGAAAACCCACACAAACCTCAGCTTGCTCCTTCCTCACTTCACAGTCCCCAGAGGCGTCCAGGACCATATTCAAACCCCAAGCTGAGGCCTGGCAACTACTGCCAGGAATTACTGCACTCTAGATCTAGACCAGGGCAACCTTAGCAAATCAGAAGGCATCCTCTGGGTCTTACACGTAGATACACACACACACACACACACACACACACACACACACACACTTAGATACACACACACACACACACACAGAGAGGCACGCTCGCTCGCACAGCTCAAGAGTGCTCCAAAAGCCACCGAACAAAAAAAAAAAAAAAAAAAAAATACAAGCGCCACCCCCTTCCCTCTTCCCTACGGTGGCTTTGTGTGTGACATCGACTGTGAGCGCGCCAATGTTGTCGGGCTCACACACCCCCTTCCACCCAACCTGCTCCGGCACAGAGTAAATGCGCGCGACTGAGCGCCCTGGGTTCCCTGAGAGCGGGTCCACCTGGCAGACCGACGCCTCACCAGGCCTCTGGTCTCCCTTCCACCCGCAGGGAGCAAGGGTATGACATCCACGCCCCCGTCTCCAGAGGCCAGAGTGGATCTGGAAAGCAGAACCCTGGTGCCCGTCACAAGTCAGGCAGCGACCCAGGGACGAGAATGGGAGAACAAGAGGGTACAGAGATTCCCCACTCGCACACCTCACTACCCCCAATTTAGTGAGCTGCGGCCCCAAAGGGGACCAAAACGGCTGGCCTGGCGACTCGGCAGGAAGTTCCCAGGACTGCACTGAGCATGCTCTGGGGGAGTGTGTGTGTACGCGGGTGTCGCCCTTACATCCCGCAGCCTCTGCCATCTCCCAGTCGTGGGTGCACGCCGGCTGGATCGCGGTCAGGGCTCACGGTCCCCAAGGCTATCTGGGTTACGAAGGGTCTTCTTGACCTCAGCCGCAAGCTTTGGATCTTCAGATCCCTCCTCCCCAGGGACCTGGGGCCCCACTCCTTCATTCTTCCTTCCAGCGGGCTCTAGGCACATCTCACGCGGAGCTCTCGGATCCCCAGGACCCTGGCCCGGCCCACGCTGGCATCCTGGTTTCTGGTTTCAACGCGGTCCCCCGTCCAAAATGCTAATCTCAGCTTCTCGCCACCAGCCCACGCCACCCGAGCCCTCTCTGGACAGTTCCTTGGAAGCCTAAAAGCCTCAGAGGCTAAGAAAGGTCTTCGGAGTCCCATGAGAGGGGATGCCTCTGAGCAGGTGGTGGACCCTCCAAGCGGGTCCCTCGTTTGTACTCTGGGGTTCCCACCTCCGTCCCAAATCAAACACGACCAGAACATCCACCCACGCAGCCCCCCGGTGTTAGCGTTGGGCCGGATAAGGGCTGCCTCATCTCCCCTAGCATCCCCCCCCCCACGCGTCCCCCGCAAACCACAGTCCGTGCATCTCCCTGAGGGGGGATGGCGAGCTTCTGAATCGATCGCTCGACCCTGCAGCAGCTCTTACCTGCTAGTAGGGGAGCAGCAGAAGCACCATCAGTAGCAGTCGGGGTCACTCTCCAGCAGTCGTGCTCCAGGGAACAGGGGATCCCAGACACAGCCAGGAGCGGGGTCACAGCGCCCCCAGAGACTGAGACGCGGCTACCTGGGCTGGATCGAGCCTGGGGCCGCCGCCGCCGCTGCCACCGCGGGAGCCGCAGGGCTGCCGGGCGAGCGGGCCTCGGCAGGGACGGTCTGAAAACTACCAGCCCTGGCGGGGCCGTGCGCAGCGCGTCCACCTTCCGCCCCTAGACGCAAGCAGGGACGTTCCTCCTGGGTCTGCACTCTCAGGACAGAACGGTTAGGAGATCTTTGCGAGGTCTGCACTACCCTGCCCGGATCGACCGACCCAACTTCTCTCGGCTTCTGGGCTCGCGCCGCTCTCCAAGGCAAAGGGATTCCGGGCCACGGACGTTCGGCGAATTCCCCGCCCACCCGGCAGAGCGCTCAGCCAATTCGGAACGCCTCGGCTTCTCGGGGATCGTCTGCAAACTCTAGACCCTGTACAAGAGGACTTGAAGCCGCTCCATTCCGCAGCCCAAGGAGAAAACAGGCAGAGAGCTAGACTGAGGGAGTTGAGTAAATAATACTCTAGCCAGGTCAGGGGCGGGGTACAGTTACTGTTACATACCGTGCATCCTCCAGAGAGATGGTCTCTGGGCCTCCTTAGAACAGGGACTTTCTAGGAGTGAAGCCAGTGGGGAGGTGACGGCGGGCTCAACTATTTAGGGGGTCTCGCCAACTTTAACAAACGCCCTGAGCTCCATTTTATACTTTGTAGAGTAGATTGGCAAAAGCAGTAGGGATTTCTGTCCCCTGTCTTTTATTTATTTATTTTTTAACTGAACAGATTTGTATTCTTTTATTTTGTGGGGTTTTTTTTTGGGGGGTGGGGGTGGGAGTGGGGTGGGGTGGGGGTGGGGTGATGTGCAGTCTTACCTAACTCAGACTGGCCTCGACGAACTTGCTTTCTAGCAGAGGATAATTTCGAACTCTGGATCCTCTTGCCTCCTGAGTGCGGAAATTACAAGCATCAGCCACCACACCATTGGCTTTGGTGACCCTGAGCAAGCCATTTATCCCTCTCCTCTTAGCGGCTCTATTGATGAGAGCAATAACGGCTGCTTCATGGCCTTATTGTGAAGATGGAATGAAATATTTGTAAAGGGTTTGGCAGTGACTGGTACACAGTAGGCACACAATTTTTCTAATGTGCTTCTTTTCTCTGCTCTGTCTGCGTTTTATGAGCAGCCTCCACAGCTTAACACGGCACTCTTGTAAATTCAAAAAAGAAATAAAAACCCATCTCCTGCCCTGAGGGCACCACAATGAAACTCTGACTAGCATGAAATATTCAGTCGGCCACCCTCCAGGGAGCTGGCCGCGCATTTACATCACGGAGCATTATAGATCCTGGTTAAGTGTTATCTGGAATGGAAGGAGGGGTGGACTGGTGGATTACCCCGGGTGTAAATGACAGGAAGTCCTGCTCCTGGAAGCCATCGCTATATCCAGTTACAGTATAAGGCTTTATCCTGCAGAATTTCTTCAAACTTGTTTCACAGCCTTGCTGGGGCCTCCTTTCTTGGGCTAATTTCACCCTAACTTGCCCCCTCCACATCCCCAGCAGAAGTATTTTAAACCTGGAGATTATAAAATTTGGGTTTTTTTTTTTAACACTAGAAACAATTTAGTTCCTCTTCTGCATTTTGTAAAGTAGCCCTCTCGGCCACACAACCGGTGAGTAAGAGCTCTTGAGAGCCAGGTCCTTCACAGAACACACCTGGGGTGTTGTGTACTGTTTGCAGTTCCCTGGGAAGGTACACAGATGAAATCAGCCCTTCTGTAACATCCACTTGGAGGAACAGGCTGGGCTACTCCTGGAACAGAAGAGCTTCCAGCTGTCAGAGACAGTCCAAGCGGGGTCCAAGGACACAGAGGAAATTTGGGTGCCCAGGACAACTTTTTCTGGAAACCCCGGGAATATGCTGAGGCAATCTTCCACTCAAGACCTTAGGGTAAAAAAAAAAAAAAAAAAAAGTGTCTCAAGAAAAATGGTGACATCTGGTGGCCAGGACTTTCTGTGCTGGGTACAGATTCTAATCAAAATAGATTCTCTTGAAAGCCAAGACCCATGGACAGTTCCTAACTGTACCAACCTGGTAGTCTGAAAGACATTCATCATTTAAACTTTATAGAGGATATTCTATATAGTTATTTCAGTTCTTTAACCCAAAGCACATACATAGATGAAGAAATAAAATATCATATAAGTAAAGTAGTAAATTTATATGTACACATATGCATAATCTCTCTTCTCTATCCTTCTCATTTACATAAATGTATTACATGTTCTTAGGGAGAAATTAATATTACTTCAGTTGTTCTTTCGAGAGAGTAAAAGCAATAATTTATGGGAGCTGGGGAGATGCTTCAGTCAGTAGAGTGCTTGCTTGTGTGACCAGGAATATCTGAATTCCATCCCTAGAACCCATATGTAAAGAACCAGGCTTTGTGGAGCATGCTTGTAATCCCAGTGCTGGGGGGTGTCAAAGACACAGATTGATCCCGTAGCTTGCTGGCCAGCGAGCATAGCCGAAATGGAGAGTCCCAGGTAAAAGGGAGTGATCCTGTTTCAGTAAATGAGGTGATATCTGTGAAATGACACCTAAGGTTGACCTCTGACCTCCACAGGAACATGAACACACCGAGGGACTGAATATACTATCTGAATAATTGCAAAGGGGACTCTTCCTTGCAAAGAGGATAGTGGTGGCTAGCATGGGACCAAGTTCATCCCCAGAACCAATATGGAAAGGCGATCTCAAATCAGCCACAGCCCAGCCTGGATGGTGACTTTCTCATGACCTTCCTTCCTTCATATAGACTGCATATACTAAGCCTTCTCTAATCTCTATACCCTGGTGTCCCCCAAGACCACAGGGCCCCATGCAACTGGGCCAGAATTCTACTTTCCTCTTATTGCTATGACGAATGCCATGACCAAATGCAACTTTGCAGGAAAGAGCTCATTCGGCTTATACTTCCAGGTTGCAAACCATTACGGAGGGAAGTTCAGGGTAGGAACTCAAGACTGGAACCCTGGAGAACACTGCTTGCTGCCTAGCCCTCTGGCTTGAGCCAAGGCCCATGTTACCCAGAGTTGGTGCTGCCTCCGCAGTGGGTTTGGCCTTCCCACTGTCATTCATTAATCAAGGCAATCTCTCAGGCATGTGACAACAGGCCAACCCAGTCCAGGTAATTCCTCAGTTGAGGTTTCCTATTCTTAGGATGCATCATCAAGTTGATGATAAAAACCAGCTGGCACACTACACACACACACACACACACACACACACACACACATATACACACACACACACATATACATCAATACATCCTGTTTGAAAATTCAGAAGGAGATGATAGGAATCTCAAGTGAGGTTCCAGTGACCCCTCCCCCTTCACTTCCTCTTTCTATGAGAGCTCCTCAGCAGTCAACCTGCTCTCAGGGGTCTCTGTTAGGAGTTCCAGCTGCCACAGTGAGGTCAACGGTCGTTACTCTGAGAGAGAAGAGTGCTACGAGGGATCAGGTGCAAAGGATGGCGGGGGGGGGGGGGGGGGGGGGGGGGGGGGGGGGGGGTCTTCCATTTTCTGTTTCATGTCATTACCAGTGCCTGTTGCCGAGCCATTTTGAACTATATTGCTCCCGTGTCTGCCCGTATATTTGTTCCAGGTACCATATGGTAGATAATCGCTCAGTTATCATACACAGTGAACAGGCTTTGTCCACGTAGGCAAGTCTGTTGTTTCCTAGCCTCTCTCTGTGAATTATGTTGATTGTTGTAACACTTCATGGGACAGAGCTTACTGTGTCCATTTTATAGATCTAGAAAAGGTAAATACCACACCCACCCATCAGCACTATTGCTCGGGATCCTAGCCATTACTGAATCCGAAGCCATCTTATCCCTGAGGCCTGGAATTTTTGATGCCCTGTTGGCCATATTAGAAAACCAAGAAGGGATGAAGAATGGAACAGAAACTACTCTAAAGAACTTGTGAGATCCTAAAGTATACGTGGTATACATAAACCTATTGGAAGTGGCCTACAGACAGTTCAAGCAAATAACAGTTGTGGTCTTAAAATGTCAACTCTGCCTCCATCTTAGATCAGGGCTCTGTGAAGTGCTTACCACCATTATCTCCACAACACTTTTGTCCTGCTTGGGCTTGAGCCGCCTCCATGCCTGGAGGGATTATCTACTGTGTGCCTGGGAAAGGCAGATGGCTATGTTTGACAAGTCAGTGGTACCCAGTTCCTACAGTGCACATGCTAGGTGTGATGGGATGCTGAGGTGGTATGACCTTACAAGTGCTTGTGCTATGGCTTTGGGAGTTGTGCAAAGATGCAAGCCACTGAGGCAATGCCCATCTTTCTTTCGAAGAAATCCCTCACCTTCTTAAATCAGTCCAAATAGGTCCTAGTTATTCTTAATTAAGTAGCTGAATGATAGACGTTTGAATCAAGAGGCACAAGCTCTTGGGAAGCAGATTTAAACAGGTAAGGGTCATCTAGTTTGATTAAAGCTGAGAGCTGAAACAGTAGACAGGTTTGGTGGGGCAGGAATATAGCTTAATGATATGGCATTTTCCTAGCATGCATGAAGTGCTGGGTTCAGTCCCTAGAAACAAAAGGAAAATCAAAACAAAATTAAAGATTTTGTATGTAACGTTTGGCCTACCGTAACTAAACTTCATTAAACTCAAGGTCAGGGATATGGCTTGGTGGTAGAGTAAATAAATATAAGGTTCTATGTTTAACCCCAGCACCATAAAAATTATTAAATTATATACTGATTTAGTCTAGATTAAAATTTTAGGGAAACCAAGCAGAAACCAAGGACTATAAGGACCATGGGAGGAAGGTAGCTGTGTGGAGTTTAAACAACTTCAAGAAGGAATAATTCAGCCAGTGAGATTATGGGAAATGGATCTTACAGCCAAGCCTGACAACCTAGATTCAATCACAGAGACTCGGTTATGAACACAGTAAGCAGGTTTTGTCCACGTAGTCCAGTCCATTATTTCCTAATTGTGTTTATTGTTATAACAGTTCAAGGGACAGTTCAAGAGCTTACTGTGGCCATTTTATAGATCGAGAAAAGGTAAATAACACACCCACCCATAAGTACTATTGCTCAGGATCCTAGCCATTACTGAATCAGAAGTCAGCCCGTCCCCAAATTAGGAGAGAACTAACTCCCACCAAGTTGTCCTTTGGCCTCCATAGAGGCTTTGAGCATAGGATGGAAGCTCTCTATCACCTGAAATATATCCCTAGCTGTTCTCTGAGCTCTTATGGTAGATGTTAAGTCCTTTTATAAAGGTGAGATGTCACAAAGACTTCAGTGTCGCATAGAGGAGGAACTGCAAGACTTTAGCGAGTACACCACATTTTCTGTGACACAGCTGGAAACTGGGATTGAGAAGCACACGACCCAGTTCTGGACAGGGACATTTAAGGGCATGTCTACTAAGAAATTTTGTTTGTGTTGCTGTTGTTGTCATTGTTTGAGATAGGGTTTCTCTGTGTAGCCCTAGGAGGACTGGAGCTCACTCTGTAGACCAGGCTGACCTCAAACTCAAGAAATCCTCCTACCCCTACCTCCAGTGTGCTAGGATTAAAGAAGTGCACCATCTCCGCCGGCCCAAAATACATTGTTTTCCATTATCTTTAATGGTGGTGGTAAGGATGGGAACCTAGGTAAGGGCGATACCGCTGAGCTGCATCCCCTGCCCTGTGTTTCCTTTTGATGCAGTTGGGAGTAGAAAGGGAGCAGCAACAGGCATCCTAGGTCTAATGAGTGCCAGACAGGTGCTCTACCATAGAGTCACATCCCTAGACCCTCTGTGCCTTTGGGTTCCACGCCCTTGAACTGAGGTCCGGAAGCTGGAGCCATGGCAGCTATTATGCAACCCTAAGACATAAGCCTAAAAAGAAAAGCCAAGTGAAGGATCAAGTCTAGAAAGATGAAAATGGGGCCCAGACATTTGAAGAGTCCTTGTAAGGAACACTACACATTAGGTTCTACGCGGGAAAGAAACTGAAATTTGGCACAGGATTATTTATTAGTGAAAAGCACACCAACCTAACACGCATGGCCTAAAGCATTTCTAAAGGATAATGTAATCCTGAAGAAAACACCCCAAAATAGCATTACCGTAAGTATCTTTCTTCTAGCCACAGGGAGACACATCTCAGAACAGCCTGTCTTCTTGCCTGCTACTCCTTGAAAACTTGGAAGGGAATGGAAATACATTCTATAATGTATAGTAGTGCATTTTAAAAGGAATACCCCGCCCTACTGGCCCTTTGGACTACAGAACTGCCGCCGGGCGTTTTGTCCCACGGTCTCCAGCTCCTCTACACCTTTACATGGTCTCCATCCCCTTGGCTTGTATCCCTGTGACGCAAGCTTCCTGGTTCCTCCAGAGAAGATATTGGGCTGCTTGGAGTTTTAATACAGATTTTAATTTTTAGCTATTGCTAATCATACAAATTTATGAGAGGGGCGCATATGGTTCTTAACATTCACCTCCTTAAAAGATTAAAATAATTATTTTGGCTCACTCTTCCCTAAGGATTTACATACACTGTTGGTAAGGTGCTCACACTGCCATGAATAACTTTATTGAAACTACTGTGACACACACACACACATATGCGCGCTCACGTGCATGCACACATACGCACATGCTAGGATTTGATTCTAATGCTTTGTCTTAATTTGACTTCCAAAGCTGCACTTCCAGACCTCAGGATCCCTGCCCCCAACTGGCTTTGATTGATAATAAAGAATTGCTGTACAGCCAATGGCTGGGCAGAAAGACGAAGGCGGAACTTTTAGTTTACCTGACAAGGGGTAGAGAAAGAGAGGAGAGAAGGGGAATTTCCATGACTCAGAGGGAGAAGGGTAAATCTTCCAGGAATGTGGAAAAAGGAATGCGGCCCTATGGGGGGAATTCTCAGAAGGTAATGGGATAACAGAGATAAAATACAGATTTTAAAAGATGTTAACTCAGGAATACCAGAGAGAGATGTGTGCTAGACCTAGGGAGGTTTAGAAGTGCCCAGCCATTGAGCTTGTCAAGGCATATAAAAAAATAACTGGCTGTGTGTGTGTGTGTGTGTGTGTGTGTGTGCCACGCACACTTTGCCTGACGGCTGTATTTGAGACATAAACTTCAAGGAAAGTCAGTCTCCTGCCTCCGCATTGTTGCCTGGCACCCCAAACTCAGAGGTAGCCCAGATATGTCCTCGTACTTGTGTGCTAGGAGCCCATCAAGATATCATTTGTTAACAGCTAGAAAAAAGAAAATTCAGACATTGCTCTCTGACCTTCACCAATGTTCCATCATCCTAGTCAAACCCTGGCTTGGAATGTTAAGCCATTCTAACTAATTGCTTCCAGCATTGTGGGTAGGGCATTAAAGCTTAACAGAAAGACGACATAGATCATTCAGCATTCTAGAGTCTGCATTCAGCATTTGGACTCGCTCACACTCAGACTAGAACCACCTAAGGGTGGACTAGGACTTAGATTCATGCAGTCCATAACCCCCCCTCCCCCAGGGCCCGGAGCGCTTGGGCCCGGGGCTGGGGGGGGGTGGTGCAGCACCAGTCGAGATTCAAGAGACTGAGCATTCAAGATTCGCGCATTCAAAATTGAAGATTCGAGCATTCAGCATTGAGGACTCGAGATTCAAGCCTCTACCCTCCTGGCTGGTGCACCCGCAGCCCCCCAGGACTCTGGCCAGGACCGACCATGTAGCCCGAACATACTCAGAGCCCGGGGTTGCTGCACCAGTCCCGAGGAGATGGCTAATGTTTTTAGATCCAGTGTGTTTTAGGTGGCCTCAGATGTACCTCGACTACTGAGGTGCCAGATTTTTCATTTTTCTCTTTTGCAATGATTGTAAAAGCCTCATGTCAATTTTTAAAGAAATACACTCAGACCTTACACCACTCGTGTTGAGTCTGTTTGTCAAAGCCGGATCCCGTGCACACCTGACCAGAACCCATCGTCCTGTGGAACAAGGGACCCTGTAAGAAACCCCAGACCGTGGCATGTGTGTGTGCGCATCTTTTTTCGAGAATCTAGAGAGCTCTTGGGTGAGTGCAGTGCGTACAATCCACTGGGAGACAAAGCAGTTTAACAAATTCACTGCTACATAAATATACACATGCAAACACACACATACACAAACACACACACATGCATACACACACATGTACAAAGACATGAAAGTAGAAGCAAAACTTCTTGGAGAGAAGAGAATCAGCAGGCATGGAAGAGGGATAAAAGAGGATAATGGGAGTGGCTATGATAAAAAGACATTATTTATACATATGAAAATGTCATAGTGAAACCAATTATCATGTATAGCTAATATATGTTAGTAAAAAATAATTAAAATGTTTTGGACCTCTAGGGTTTTTTGTTTGTTTGTTTGTTTGTTTGTTAAGGCAGAGTTTCATATAGCCTGGGCTGACCTCAAACTCCTTATCTGTCTGAGAATAACCATGAAATTATGATTTGCCTACATCCATCTTCCAAAGGCTGAGATTATGAGAACATAGGTGTATGTCACCATGCCTGGTTTTTAAAAATTTGTTTTGATTCCCGTGTAACCATTACCATATATATAGGGCACAATGTGACAATGACATGTCAGTACATGGACACAGTCTTCGCTGGTTAAATCAGTGTCATTAATGTCTGGAGCTTATTGTCATTACTGTGTATTTGGGAACTGGAACTCCTGGGAACCAACCCTTGATCCTCTGCAACAGCAATAGTGCTCTAAACTGCTGAGCCATCTCCCTCTACCCTAGCAGCCTAACTGTCCGATAGCAACCCTATCGTTGTGGTCTATCACAGAAGTAGCAAACTGCCACAGACACAAACACAGTGGCTGGGAACAGCTCAGATCTGTAATCTTATTATGCCGGTGATCAGTCTGAAATCAAGATCCTAGCTGGAGGGATGTAAGCAAAGTGTTTGCCTTGCAAGTTGGAAGACCAGAGTTCAATCCCCCAGATCTTGTGTTTAAAATAATCTAGGTGAGATGGGGTGTGCTTATAACGTGGGGAGACAGAGACGTTTGGATTCCTAGTATTCTCTGGCCAGGGAACCTAGCCTTCTTGGCTAATTCCAGGCTGAAAGAGGACCTACTCAAAACCAAAAAAAAAAAATAAAGGTGAGTGACATTGGAGAGCAACCCCTGAGGTTGTCCTCTGACCTCTGCTCATGCGCGTGCGTGACACACACACACACACACACACACACAAGCACACCTGCACACAAATGCACACATGGGAACACATACACACGTTCATGCACACACATATATGAACACTCAAGAACATGCAAACACACATAACATATATGAACACACCCAACTATGTACATGCTTGCGCACGTATGAACGTATACACTTCCTGGAGTGGACTGTTCCTAGAGACTGTCCCAATTCCTAAGCTGATGGATTCACGTCACACCATTTCTCTCTGCGTGTCAATTATCTCATGGGTTCCACTTGTTAGATATAAGTTTGGGGGTCATAAAGAAAGAGCCCATCATTTCAACTGAAGAATCTGGACAAGACAGACTTCACTCTTGATCAAGAGGGTGTGCTCTGAAGACCAAACACACAAAGACTATTCTATTGGGTTTTTATTCTAACTCAGAGGGTGGCTATGACTCTAACCCATTAGCTGCAGTATGACCTCAAAATCCATGGCTGGAGAGATAGTTTAGTGGGCTTGGGTACTTGCTACCAAGCCTGAGGACCTGAGTTCAATCCCTGGGTCCCATGTGGTGAAAGGAGAGAATCAATTCCCACAGCTGTTTTCTGAACCCTCAACACACGTCATGTGCCTACCCTTATACTCATCAAAAATAAAGAAATAAATGTATGTAATTTTAAAAATACTAATTTCATCACTTTTGTGAAGTTAATGTTCCCAGGTTCTAGAAATTTGGACAAGGACATTTTTGGCATCTGACACACAGCCCACCTCAAACCCCACGTCCTAACGTCTCCTGGGAACCAATGTTACCATGGGATTCTCCACTGATCTGCTCTGAGTCCGTGGCTGGCTGCATTGTCTTCTTCACTCTGGTTTGAGCCCTTAGGTTTGCTTTGTCTAAAAGAAAGAGGCCAAAGTGACACTGCAAACGGCTCTTCCAAATTCCTCTTATTCTCATGCACCATCCCAAGAAGGGAGGCTCCATCATCCTAGCCCAGAACAGAGATGAGATGAAAGAACAGAGAGTGAAGTGGTCCAGGGCAGGCCCAGCTCAGCCACTCTTCAAGGGAGTGAAAAAGCATTGTCTGCACTAACGACTTTGTTGGTGTGCTCACTAAATACCTGGCAACAAGCCACTTGAGGAGGAGAGGTCTAAGGAGTCTGGCAGAGGGGGCACATCGGCTGGACTGGCTGAAGGCTGGGGCTGCAGAATATGTGCTCAAATCGCTGTGGACCCACGAAGCAGAGTGAAAACAGGAAGTGAGGAAGGTCTATAACATCTCAAGTTCCACTGCTCACAGTTCACTTCTTCCAGATGGGCCCCACATCCCAAAGATCCCTCAGTCTCTCAAAACAGTACCAACTGTTCAAACCCTGGAGCCTGTGGGGCACATTTCACATTCGACACATGAAATCTCCCTTGACGCTAACCCAGGACTGTTAGAAATAAAGACGTGACGTGGAATGCCATCTCTCGTGATGGTTTGCTATGCAAAATGGTTCACTTCTTTACACAATAGTTTTAAGAGCTGGCGGAAAGTTGTTCAGAACACCTACAGTTGTGTACACTCAAGTACACATACACACCTCAATTTAAAGTGTATCAGACTTAATTCTTTTTTTTTTTTTATTTTAGTGGTTTGTGAAGACTGCTCCGAAAGCAAAATGCCAAATGGGTTAAAATATAACAGGCCCCCAGACCTTAGCACAACTGACTCCACAGCGATAGTAACTATTCAGGCCATAAAAGTCAGCACGCAGAGGGTACTACCTGCCAGAATGAACACAAAGGCCTAATCCAGTAAAGTCCATAGCTCTGGGAGAGTCTCTCAATGGACTAGCCTTGCTCTTCGGCTTCTGGAGTTCTGCTTCTTCGGCTAATAGTTTCTGTTAACTGAAGTACGTCAACCCATATGGTTTTTCTGCTTAAAAGCTCATCCTGAAAAAGGCTCAGGGCTGCGCAGGGATCCTGAACACCCGATATATTCACGAGTTAGCCAATAAAGACTTTCTACTGGCTTAACCCCTTGTCCAAGCTGTCTTCTCTGCTGGATGGCCCACAACAGAAGCAAATGTGTTCTGGGCTTGTTTGTTTGTTTGTTTGTTTGTTTTTGAGCAACAAAAAAAAAATTAGAAAAAGCAGTGGCTTAAAATAAAGGGGACTCCTTATGCCGTAAATAACAAAAGGATAAACCGTGGTGGGTTATATATTTGCTGAAACAGGCTTGCAAAACCCTTTGGCATTTTCCGACACTGCCCTAGTCTGTAAAGCCTGTGGCTTGGGAAGGGGCTCAGGCCCAAAGCATGTCCCGTGCCGTGCTGCTTCAGTGTCTCTTATTTGCCGCTGTGTGCTTGTGCGTACAGCCGTGGTATGCCAGGAGCTAATGCCGTGTGGGTCTTCCAAGCTAGCGATCAGCCATCCATTTGGTGATATGAGGTGGGTGTCTAGTGGCAAGCCACCATGGGAGTATTTTTATTACAAATACCATGCTCCAGTCATGAATGTGCACAATTGGTTGTGATAAAAGTGTTGTTGTTGTTGTTACGCTTATTTTATTTGTTTATTTATGGGTGTTGTGCAGCACCAGTGCTGTAGTGTTATGTGCAAGAGTCAGAGGACTACTCATGGGAGCCAATTTTCTTTTTCACCATGTGGGTCCCAGAGATCACACGGTTGTTAGGCCTTTCGGAAAGCTCCTTTACCCAGTGAGCCAACTCGTGGGCCCATGAGAGTATTTCTTGTGCTAAGTCAGAAATATTTTCAGAAGCTCAGAGAGCCTCGTTCGTCCCCATAACACTGTTTTCTGGAGGTGACCTTCCTGCTCTTGAAAGCAAGGCTTGACACAGCAGCAAAGTAAATGGTGACTAAACCTAAATTAATTTGGAATCTGGATTTTCTTCCCTCCTCGGATCCTCAGGTTCTGGTGTTCCCTTTGCCTTCTGTCAAGCTTGGTGAAGAAGGGGACAGTATTTCCCACTCTGTGTGGGGCTGTGGGTGGCACCTTATGCCAGTGATGGAGAAGGAAGGGGAATTTGGTTCGTATGATTCCAAAAGATTGGCGCAAGTTCCCTCTGCTGTTTTCTGACCATGAACGAGCCTAGCGGTGCCTTCCTGCGTGAGTGAGTGAGGTGGGGACAGAAGCTCTCTTTGAACCATGCCAGCAGCTCTTATCGGCTGCTAGCAGACCCTGGCAGAGCAATCAGGGAGGCCGGATGCTTGGGGAAAAATTCACCAGCTCAGTTGGGTTGGCAGCAGGACTCAAGTCAAGTTGCCATTACTAATAAAGTTTGGAAGGATCTTTGAGTCAGACAATGATCTAAACATCCCTTCCATGCGTCTCTCTTCATCAAGTGCCTGAGATGCTGTATTTTTTGATTTCTCAACTTGTGTATGTTTTTTTTCCGTGTGTGTGTGTGTGTGTGTGTGTGTGTGTGTGTGTGTGTGTGCATGCAGGTATACATGGATGGATATGCCTCCTCAGTCACTCTACTCTCCACCTCGTTTAAGACAAGAGAGGGTTCTCTAAAGGAACAGAACGGACAGGATATATATATATTTGGGCACGTCATTAAATTGGCTAATAGGACCGGATCTAAAGAGCTGAATCCAGGAGCTGCTTAGCCCATGAGGCTGGATGTCCCACTGGTCCTGATCTGGAGCTGATAGCCCAGAGGACCCTGCTAGTCACTCTAGAAGCTGGAAAAAGCTGGTTCTAATGTCAGAGAGCAAGGGGGTAGATGATTTTGCCAAGAAGAGTGAGGGCAAGCAACCCCCCAAAAAGAAGCAAAACCCTTCTTCCATGTCCTTTTATTTGAACTGCCAGAAAGTGCCACCTAGATTTAGGGTGGGTCTTTCTGCTTCAAATAATCAGATCAAAAAAAAAAAAAAAAAAAAAATCCTTCACAGGAGTGCCCAACAGCTTTGGTTTTAGTCGAGTCCAGATCCAGGTGAGTTGACAACTAAGACTAACTACCAGGACAGGCTGTCCCACTGAAACTAGAACTCATGATTCTGATGGAGCAGCTGGCCAATGAGCTCCAGGAATTGTCCCGCCTCTGTGCTAGGTTGCAGGTGTTCACTGCCACTGCCCGGCATTTTCACTCAGGCTCTGGACACCGGAACTCATATCCTCCTGGTTACACAGGCTGTCCATCGTCCACCGGGTTATTTCTCCAGTCCTGGGTTTCTTGATGAACCACCGCATCCATTTGGGCAGAAAGCCTCAGCCTTTATCCTGTCTTTATGGCTTTCTCTGCACATCTTGCCTTGGGTACGTTTAGACCCTGGGTGCTTTTCCTTGCCCATGGTGAGCCCCTGGCTTTCACTATAGCAGATGGGTTTAAACAGGGGCTCTGGATCAACACTGGTCGCCAGGAAACTTCCTGAGTAGTATGGACATACGAGGCTTGCCTGTAGTCCTCAGCTCTCCCATCCACATATTAACCAGGCCTGACTCACTTGGGTATCCTAGATCAGACAAGCTCCCTAAAGTCATAGAGTACAAACTATTTCTATTGCTGGCTCTTGCATCTCTCTCTCTCTCTCTCTCTCTCTCTCTCTCTCTCTCTCTCTCTCTCTCTCTCTCTCTCTTTCTCTCTCTTCCTTTTCCTGATAGAGCCTCATTATGTAGTGCCAGCAGGCCTGGAACTCAATATATGAGCCGACTAGCCTCAGACTCACAAAGATCTGCCATCTCTGTCTCCCAAGTGCTGGAATGAAAGGTATATGTCTCCACAGCTCATTCTCCATAGTCATTAAGTCTCCCATTGAAACACTAGGCAGGCCTGACCTTGCTTAGTGCCCTAAACCAGGCAATATTAGAGACTCAGGGTGGAATAGTCTCAGTCACTCTGAAGTTTCACATTGTCCCAGCTAAAGTTGGCCCTAGCCAGACTTGCTTCACACTCTCAGCTCCCAGAGCTGTCTGCTTTCACACCACGATTTCATCATTACCATTAGTCATTAGTCACTTGCTTAAGTACTAGACAGATGCTACATCAAGTTGAATCCCTCTCCCACTCCACACATATATGCATCCTTCAACCCGCACTGATCTCTGGGCTACTCTTCTGGGAGAACACCGGAGGCCTATTCAGTGCATCCAGGAGCAAGGCTGGGACTCCCAAGACATAAAAATATTACAGCCCAGCTAACAAGATGGCTGTTGTGCAAGTATGAGAATCTCAAAATCATCAAACCCACATAAAATCCAGGCTTGGCAGCACATCTGTAACTCTAGGGCTGGGGGGCTGGATGAAGACACATCCCTGTATCTCACCGGGCAGTCGGCCTTGCAAACTCAATGAGCTCCAGGTTCACTGAGAGACACTGTCTCAAAAAATAGGGTGGAGAGTAAGGAAAGATAGTGTCTACCTTTGCCTTTCCTGTGCACATACTCAGATGCACACACACCCAGATAAACACATATATACTGCACACACACCACTGCTGACATGCTAGTAGTCATGGTTCTAGCATATTCTACACGCCACCCATAGCTCTGGGCGTTTTGCTCATGTTAAACTATGAAGCTCCCTGGAAACAGATACTGTTGGCATTGCTTTACAACAGAAGGAAACAGAAATTGAGTGAATTGCTCAAGACCACAGAGCCATGGTCAGGCAGACGGTGCAGTGGGTGAGAGTGAATGCTGTACAAACCTGGTGACCTATGCTGGACCCCGAGAAGCTACTTACACCTCTACCCTCAGCATCCCTGTAGCAGGATGGGAAGTAGAGACAGGAGCCTCTTCTAGAGGAAAATGATTCTTCCAGAACCTTGTGGGTCAGGTAGCCTGGAGCACGCAGAGTCGAAGAAACAGCACATGAAGGTGAGAACTGACTTCCAAAAGTTGTCCTCTGGTGTGGGCTATGGAGCCTGCGTGAGTGCACACACACACACACACACACACACACACACACACACTCACACACACTAATATTACTATATATTATTTTTATCTGGGTGTGGCAGTGAATGCCTTTAATACAAGCGCGAGCCAGGAAGAAATAAACATGTCTCTGGGAGCTGGAGGCCAGCCAGGGAGGGTTACATAACTGAGACCTCATCTCAAGAGAGAAAGAAAGAAAGAAAGAAAGAAAGAGAGAAAGAAAGAGAGAAAGAAAGAAAGAAAGGAAGGAAGGAAGGAAGGGAGAAAGAAAGAAAGAAAGAAAGAAAGAAAGAAAGAAAGAAAGAAAGAAAGAAAGAAAGAAAGAAAGAAAGGCTGAGGCTGGAATCAAACCCAGAGAGTTTGACCCCTTGGCTCAGTATAAGCTCAAAGTAAGCATTCTGCTCTAAAGCTCTGAAGAATGAGTGAATGTTTGTCATTCAGTGGAAAGGCAGAGACTTCCCTCCTTACATTCCCGTGGCTGTTTGTGATCTAACCTTCCGTTGGGCCCACCTCGCTCCACACTGTCTCTACACTGTCTCCACACTGTCTCCACACTGTCACCCTTTAGAGCCCCGGGGTGGCGGTTTGTAGATACTTCTCCTTCTGTTGGGCCCATCACGCTCCACACTGCCTCCACACTGT
>NW_022196891.1:23695680-23698096 GCF_008632895.1 Mastomys coucha | reverse complement strand
TTGGGCCCATCACGCTCCACACTGCCTCCACACTGTCTCCACACTGTCTCCACACTGTCTCCACACTGCCTCCACACTGTCTCCACACTGTCTCCACACTGTCACCCTTTAGAGCCCTGGGGTGGTGGTTTGTAGATACTTCTCCTTAAGCAGTTCTCTTCAATGCGGCCCACAGTTTGGGGGCAACGCCACTGCACATTTGAAGTTATGGTTTAAGGGACACTCCACTTTTAAACATCGTTTAGCTTAAACATAGTAATTTTTCCTTAGGCTGCATTTTACCAGGGTCTATAGCAATCATTACGGCACCATGCCAAAGTCAAAGGCCACTGAAATAACAATGAAAATTGTCACTTCCATTTCCTTGCTCGATACTTCCGTAAGCTTTACCTGAAGGAACAAAGAGCACATTGTAAAAAAAAATAAAAATCTCCCTAACCCTGTATTTTCTCATAGTCTTCTTTCATTTTTGTGAAAAACTCCATCATTTCCTGTCCAGAAAACAACCATCTTACCCTGTACACAAGACCTGACTGCACTCTCCCTGGCAATGTGCCCATTTCCCTGATTACAACACACTGAACACCAGTCCTTTTTCTTTTCTTGGAGATGTCTCACTTGTGGATTTCCCTTTAAAGCAACAGCTTGAGTAAAATCCCCCTCACATCCCTGCCACCCGTTTTTTTTGTTTATTTTTTATGTATATGTGTGTATTCCATGTGTGCAGGTGCCTGAAGCCAGAAGAGAGTGTGAGGTTCCCTGGAACTGGAGGTGCGGCCGGTTGTGAACTGACAGATGTAGGTGCTGGGAACGAACCCAGTCCTCTGCACTATCAGAAAATGTTCTTAACCACTAAGCTGTCTCTCTTTCCTTGTCCCCCAGTGCATTCCGTGTCTCTGCCAATTTGATGCCAAGATGCAGGTAGGAGTAGATCTTTCCCTTGGACTCTTGTCTATAGCCAAGTGATGCTGTCTCAGAGTTTTGGGTTCCACTCCTAAGAGCTTCCATGGGGACATCCAGAGCTGAGTCTGGCTCTTGGTCTCATGTTTCAGACCCTTGGCCCTTGGTAGAATGGTGACCATTTATTTCACTTTAGTTATTTCTGGTACTTCCTTGATATCAGTGCCAGTTTCCTTGGGTTCTAAGATCTGAGTGTCTTTGTTACTTGCTGGGATCCTTTCTATGTTGCGTAAGTGTCTGATTCATTACTCTTTTCTGTTTGTATACTTTATCTATTTCTCGTTCAAATAGATTAAAACATTTATACCCAATAGGAAGAGAATATCTCTTTAATACGGATCAAGTTACATTTCTGAGTTTCTGTTTGACATGCAGCAGAAACTTTGAAATCTTTCTGAGTATCTAGATGTGTAAGTGTCTGTGTGCTTTTGATATTTTCCTATTGTGGATGGCATTACCAAATTCAGGTCTTCTCTCGGATTGGTGAGATGGCTCAGTCAGTAAAGCGTTTGTTATACAAGCAGAAGAACCCAAAGCTTACTCCCCCACAGCATTTGTTTTTTGAAAAAAGCTATGCTTGGTAGCACACACTTGTAATCCTCAGCCCTGAGTAGTCCTAGGCAGGGTGATCTCAGGTGTTCACTGGCCAGGATCTTACTAAATCAGTGATTTCTAGGCCGGTGTGAGGTACCTTGTCTCACAAAACAGGTTGGAGAAGATGACATTGAGCTGACCTCTGGCTTTCACATACACACACACACACATACACACACATATACACATACACACACATACACACATACACACACATACACACATACACACACATACACACATACACACATACATATACACATACACACACATACACACACATACACACACACACATACACACACACATGTACACATACACACACATACACACACACATACACACACATACACACACACACACACACACACATACACACACACATACACGTGCCTGTACAGGCATGAATACACACGCACAAGTGAGGATTGAATCTTGGGCATTGCACTCATAAACAAGCAGACACCCTGATCCCATACTGTCCTTGTCTTTGCTCCCTGGACACCATGAAGTGAGTTATATTCTTTGCCATATACTCTTATGATGTGCGGGGCTGCCACAGGCCCTAAGGTGAATCACCACGGACAGAGTAACTCCTCTGAGACTGTCTGGTAAAATAAACCTTTTTTTTGTTTTGTTTTGCTTTTCAACACAGGGTTTCTGTCTTAGTCAGGGTTTCTGTTCCTGCACAAACATCATGACAAAGAAGCAAGTTGGGGAGGAAAGGGTTTATTCAGCTTACTTCCACACTGCTGTTGATCACCAGAGGAAGTCAGGACTGGAACTCAAGCAAGTAGGAAGCAGGAGCTGATGCAGAGGCCATGGAGGGATGTTCCTTACTGGCTTGCTTCCCCTGGCTTGC
>NW_022196891.1:23688272-23694427 GCF_008632895.1 Mastomys coucha | reverse complement strand
GGTTGTTCTTCCTGTATTCCAAACTTCTGGGCTAATAACAACTTATCAGAGAGTGCATACTGTGTTTGGAGAAGCCAACTTCTAACTGCTGGACCACCTTTCTCCAGCCCAACACCCTTTCATTTGTACTTTGAGTTTATACTGCTGTTCTGGAGTGGTTTGTCTGTCTTCCCAGGGCTTGGCTAGCCCCCTGTAGACAGACACTGGGGTCTTATTACATTCATGTGAGCATGTAGCCTGGGTAAAATGAACAATATTGGCTGGGTGAATGAAAGTGAAAATCCCATTTGTGTGATGATGCTGAAGGAGAAGAGGAGAGCGAACGAGTAAAATGTTCACCTTTGGCCTTTTGACAGTGCAAGCCCCAAATCTCTTTTACAGGCATAATAGGAGCGCATAAAGAAAAAAAAAAAAAAAACCTTCAGTGTTAGTATCTTTGGCAAATTGGGTCAGCCTGAAACATGGGGTATTCAAATTGGTCTTCTCTCTAGGGAAGCAAACTGCATAAATTAATACACAGAACCTTGGCCTAAAGAGCCCCAGGCTTTAATAAATAAAGAGTTGTACCTAGCCAAATAAGAACATAACACTGCCAAGTGTCCCGATGTCTCAGTTACAATCCCAATGTTTCCTGGGCCTGGGCCCAGGCCTGAGAGCAAGCGGCTCAGAACACATTAAAGAACGGCAACAACAACAAAATAACTGCACTTCTCTTAACATCTCCTTTGACTGAAGAGACATCTTTGGCATCTCCCAAAAGCAATAGACATATCAAGCCTGCTCAAGGCTCCAGCTTGACTCTGGCTGGAAATAAAAGGCTATTTCTGGACCCATCTCTCCACACCATCCTCTCCTCTGTGATTTCCCCATTTATTTAGAACGAAGCTCCTCAGCTGGTGTTAAAGGTTATGGTCTTCACAGTATGGTGGGGTCTTTGTTAATAGGATCTTTCTCAGAGAAAGGGAAGATAATTCCTCAGAATTTCCTCTCCACAGGCTAGGATTTCAGGAAGAAGGGACGTTCGGAATCTTACCATCTGGCCTGAGGAGATGATTCAGTCAGTTAAGTGCTTGCTCTGTACTTGAGTTAGTTCCCCAGAACCCGCGTAAAGGCTGGTGTGATGGTGCGCACCTGTTATTGCGGCAGTGGGAAGGGAGGACATCTGGAGCTTTGGGACTGGCTTGCCAGCCTAGCCAGACCGTGGGCCCCAGGCCAGTAGAGATAGTGTCTCAAAAAAACAAGGGGCACAGCTGGGTAGTGATGTCACACACCTTTAATCCTAACACTCAGATGCAGAGGCAGGTGGATCTTTGAATTCAAGGCCAGGCTTGGTCTACAGTGAATTCCAGGATAACCAGAGCTACACAGAGAAACTCTGTCTCAAAACAAACAAACAAACCCTATGTGGCTAGCATACTCAGTAAAGACCTCGGACATCCACACAGACAGACAGGCACACATTAACATAAACACACACACAAACACACACACACTTTTATCATCTAGCCTCTTTTTACGGAGGATAAAGCTCACTCAGGTCAGAAGAGTAGGGGACAAGGTTGGTTTAGACTTGGGACTCAGTGCTTCATTTATCCAAAGTTCAATGCCCTCTGACAAAGCTCTAACTTTCAGTGTTCCCAAAGGTTGTTTGAATCAACTATATAAGGTACGATATGTGCCACTCCACCACTAGAAATATAACTCATTTTAGAGGGCTGGCTCAGTTGACAAAGTGTTTGCTTTACAAGCTCAAGGACTTTGATTCCCCAGCATCCGTGTAACATGGTGGAGTATGGTGGCATAGGCCGATAATCCCAAGGCTGTGAAAATGGAGACAAGTGGATTCATAGACTCATTGGCTAGCCTTAAGTTAGCTGAATTGGAGTGTTTCAGGCCATCAGAAGACCCTGTCTCAAAACAATAAAAAAAAAAAAACCAAGGTGAGTCTCTCTATCTCTCTCTCTCTCTCTCTCTCACACACACACACACACACACACACACACACACACACACACACATGAAATGGAGAGAAAGAGAGAGAGAGAGAAAGAGAGAGAGAGAGAGAGAGAGAGAGAGAGAGAGAGAGAGAGAGAGAGAGAGAGATTTTAACCACTCCCGGCTGTGAGTATAAAGGAGTCTAGGATTCACTCACTCACACAGTCTTTTGGTCTTTTTCTTAGGCACACAAAATGGCTTTAATATTTCTCCATAGTGGGAAAGGACCACATAACCAGGTCTAGCCAATGAACTTGCAGCCATGGTAGCTTGCACCAATCACTTCCATGCACAAGACTCTAAGGGTCCAATCTTCATCATTCATTCCTCTAGCTTTGGCATCTGCAGGGCCACCAGCCAAGCCAACATAAACCTGGGTCCCCAGTGGCTTTGCCGACCCAGGTTAGATGTGTGACACACACAAGCATACTGTAATAGAGGTAGGTTACTATGATTTGGGGTTGTTTATACAGTCCAAGACTTTTGACTTCGGACTTTGACTAACATAAGATGAGGACTAACCCATGTTAATTAACAACATGACTTATGTGATTATAGAACCTTGCTCCTTGGTACCAAGGTTTTATTTTTGTTGTTTTGTTTTTTTTTTAACTTGAGACAAAATATCATATGTTTAAAGCTGTTCTTGAACTCTGGTGGCACATGCTTGGAATTTCAACTCTTGGGAAGTGGAGGCAGGAACATCATAAGTCCAAGGTCCTCATTGGCTACTGAGGGAGTTCAAAGACAGCCTGGTCTACATGAGACCCTGTCTTCAAAACAAAACAAAGAGTGGCTTAGAAAAACAAATGATTGACACTTGATATTTCAGTATTTTCCATAAATTCATCTTTTCATAATAGTTTCACAACATGTTGGGGATATGGAAAGAGATGCTCTACGCTTATTTGTTGAGTGGAATGAGAGATCTCACCTCCCTTTAAGATATCCAGTTGATTCACTTCCTTGTAAACACTCAGCAACTGGTCGAACTCCCCTCCAAGAAAGAAGGTCTGTTTTAAACTCAGAGGAAACCTGCTCCCAACAGGAGGAGAGGAGAGGGAAGAAAAGAGACAAAGGAGGGAAGTGTAGAAAGAGAGGAGAAGGGAGGAGATATATGAAAGAAAGAGGGAAGGGGAAAAGAGAGGAGACCATGGGACAGAGATGGGAGTGGACGGAGGGGGTAGGAAAAAGGACAAGGCATGAAGATAAAAGAAGTATGTAAATTCATCTTGTCTTGGTTTCTAATTTCAGAAAGTGAAATTAGACTACAGCCCGATTGCTATTTATCAAGTGCCTGCCTGCTGTAGACTAAGCAGAGCAGCTATTTCTAGCCTTGCAGAGTTTATAGCTGCATACAGACAAGTAAACACTAATAATGGCCAACTGTTTGCCAAGCACTTGGAGCATGAACTGCTTTGTCCTTACATTGTATCAAGGCAGGCACACTTCAAGCCAGGTTTACAAAGAAGGAGCTGAGGCACAGATGGCGGATGGGTTAGCCAGGGTTACACTGTATACGTGAGAACAGGAATCTCTGTTCAGAGACTTTGTGGTGAACATGTACTCCTTTCCCACTGGCATAAGTGTGAGGACAGATGATTAGAGACAGGGCAGCTTGGGAGGATGGAGCAGCTTACCTAGGCTAGCCCTGAATTCATAGGCTTCATCCTACCACAGCCTCCCAAATTACTAGATTATAGGAATGTGCCACCATACCCAGCCTAGTTTTTAAATGTAAACTTGCCACGCAATGAAGTGGAAGTTTCTGGGTATGTCATGTGATGTAGACTCGCTTGGTGTTGGGAGGACACATGATGTTTGGACAAAGTGTAAGTAGGACTCAATGGACAGTGATAGGAGTTTTGCATATCTAGCTCTTTTTGCTGGTCTTGTGTCTTCTTTCATCTTGGATTCATTAAGAGACACACACAGCAGAGAACTTCTGGCAAACCTGGCTGATCCTGGTCATTCCCATTGACTAATGCCAATTCAATTCGGTGGCAGCCTGGGGGTTTCTGCTGGATTATGTTGCCGCTGATGATTAGTGTTTGGTATCCTGACACTACTGAACTGAACTGAGGGTGTCCTGATAACAATGGAGATGAGAATGGCCCCAAAGAATGACTTTTAAACAGGTCTACACCCTCTTGTCCTGTTTACCATCTTTTCTCCCCTACCTTTGGATGGTGGGCTAGAAGTGGGGTCAAAGTAGGTTTTGAAAAAATCTAAGCCTATAACACAACCTAGAATTGCTTAAGAAGGGATCACATAGGTTGAGTTTGTCTGTGGGCATGCTAGTGACAGATTTTCGTTTTCTTAATTGAGGTGGGAAGACCCATCTTGCATGTGGGCAGCCCTTTGCTGAGGTGCTACACTGTGTGAGAGTAAAGAGGTAAGCAAGCAAGCAAGCAAGCAAGCAAGCAAGCAAGCAAGCAAGCAAGCAAGCAAGCAAGCGCACAGTTGTTTCTCTCTGCTCTTGACCGTGGCTATGATGTTGCCAGCCGCTTGCATTCCTGAGAGGTTGGGTGTGGTGGTACATGCTTGTAATCTAGCAATTTGGGAAACCAAGGCAGGATAAAGCCTATGAGGTCAGATCTGGTGAGTTCCAGGCTGTCCTGTGTGATTGAGGTCCTTGTATTCCCACCTCAATTACCCTTCATCTATATTTGTATTCACTAGACTGTCAATTGCCAGCTGTGTTCCCCAAATACTTGCTGTTTGAGTCTCCACCAGGTTACTTCTGCTCCAGTGGTCCATCCTGAAGTGGGGAGAACATTTCACTTGGCCACATGTTCCCGGCCCATCATGTCTAATGGAGACTTCTTGTCCTCTCTGTCTTCTTCCTCCTTCACTCTCCTCCACTCTCTCTTTCCTCTTCGTGGTTCCTACCTGTGGCCCCCAGCCTTAGAACTGAAACTCCACCTGTTTGGTTATCCTCAGTCATTGGCTCTAGCCATTTTATTTTAAATTAGGAAACAAGGCTTACACAACTCATTTTGTGTATGTGAAGATCTGCTCATAGGGTCAGGCAACCAGATCTTGGAGGCCAGTATTTAGCATTTGAATACACAGCAGCACCAGACCAGCCCCTAATACAGACACTATGACAGTAAGGAATTCCCATGGAAGTGATGATACTCAAAAGTGGGAGAGGAGTGAAGACAGAGAAACAGCCCAGGCTGTGAGATCCACTAGGGTAATGGAGAGGCAGGAGTAACTGGAGCCAGTGCGGGCAAGAGTTCTTAAGCAAGGCTTTAAAGAAGCTGGAGAGCTGGCTCAGAGGTTAAATGGGAAAACTGATCTTGCACACCCACATAGGAAGGCTCACAACTGCCCTCCAACACCAGTGGATTTTTTTTTTGTTTTGTTTTGTTTTTGGTTTTTCAAGATAGGGTTTCTCTGAGTAGCCCTGGATGTCCTGGAACTCACTCTGTAGTCCAGGCTGGCCTCGAACTCAGAGATCCGCCTGCCTCTGCCTCCCAAGTGCTGGGATTAAAGGCATGCACCACCACTGCCCAGCTACACCAGGGGATTTTAACATATTCTTCTGGCATCAGAGGGCACACACATGGTGCTCATACATACTCTAACGTGCACAAATTTGTATGCAAGATGAAAAAATGAATACATATATTTTTAAAATGTTTTCTTTGGCTGGAGAGACAGCTCAGTGGTTAAGAGTACTTGCCGCTCTTCCACAGGAACCAAGTTCTGTTTCTAGCATCCATATCAGACAGTTCACAGCCATCTATGACTCCAGCTTCAGGAGATTGGGCATCATTGGCCTCTGCAGGCACCTGTATTCTTGGGCACACAGCTACATGCAGATACATACCTACACATAATTTAAAATAATAACTTTAAAAAAACATTTTAAATTTTCTTTTAAGTGGGGGGTGCTCTCAAGCCCAGTAACATTGCCATTTTTGGGGTTGGTCTGGATGATTTTTCTGGGTTAAGGTATAGGATATGTGTTTAGGTATACATATATATGTATATATATATATATATATATCGGTTAAGGTATAGGATATGTGTTTAGGTATATATATATATGTATATATATACATACACATACACCACATACACACACATATATATGTATACACACACACACACACATATATATATATGTATATATATATACATATATATAT
>NW_022196891.1:23672432-23688262 GCF_008632895.1 Mastomys coucha | reverse complement strand
TATATATATATATATATATATATATATTGTTCAGTTCAGTTCACAGAACCCCTGATCCTTATTTCCTGGCTTCTACTAACATACCCATCCCTGCCTACAGCTGTGTTAATCTTACACTACCTTAGGGTATCAATAACCAGGAGGCAGTGGCACAAAATGACCCTCAGCACTTGGTCTTCAGAGAAGCAGGGTGGAGGACTCCAGGGACCCCATCGGAACACACATCCTGACATGAGGTTTTAAAGAAGGTGATTCAGTCTTTGGACAAGATATGAGTACATATACAAATTCAGGACTTAAAAGCTGTGAGACAAGAGTGAAAAGCAAAAAGGGATGAAGGTAAAACTCGTGAATAGAGAATTAAAAACATCAAAGACTCCAGTAGCAGAGGCCATGGGGAAGGGATGGTCCTGTGGCAGGACAGTGGGGGAGAGGAGGGGAGTCGTTGAGATTAACATAGAAAAGAAACCTATGACAAAGGATTGAAACCCCAGACTAAGGGCTACGTATAAGGAACAGCATACACTTATGCATGAGAAAAACTACCTACGGATGGAGAAGTCTATACTCTATGGATTATAGTGTCAAAACTCTCCTGGTCCAAGGGCTTTGAGCCTTCAACCCCTCCTTTAAAAACATTTATTTTTATTTTACACACATGTATATGTTGTCTGCTGCTTGTATATATACATACATGAGGGTGCCTGAGGAGGCCCTAGGAAGGCTAGTTAGATCTCCTGGAGCTGGAGTTAGAAGTGGTTGTGAATGGCCACATCTGGGTGCTAGGAGCCTAGTTTTAAACCTCTGGTAGTTTAACCCTCTGTCACTCATCCTCTCTGAGACACCTTTCCAGCCCCTTGATGAAACAAAAAAACCCAAACAAACAAAATAAAATTCATGTGTGCGTGTGTATGTGTGTGTGTGTGTGTGTGTGTGTGTGTGTGTGTGTGCATGTGGTCAGAGGATAACCATTGGAGTCAGTTCTGTCCTGCCACCATGTAGGTCCTGAGGATTGAACTCAGGTCTTCAGGCTTGGCTGCAGCTGTTTTTCCTACTGATCTACCTAATGGGCCCTGGACCTGCTTTTCCACGTTTACAAACCACATCATCCGTTACTATCAATAGGTCCCCTGGTCCCCCTTTTTTGTTCTAGGACATAAGATTCTGGATATACTAGTTAATATCCTCCGAACACCAAGCCACAGATTTATGGGAACGGTAGGGAAAAATTTATTCCTTGGGGTTCTATGACCATCCTGGGAATAAGCCTGGATCCTTGGAACTATTTTGGACTGACTTATACACTTGTAAAATACTCATATTTATGTCATGAACAAGTTACTTCATGCTCATTATTTAGACATACCAATTAAAAGGGGGTTTCTTTCATTTAATCGGTTTCTTTTTCTGCTCCATCAATTCATTTATCGTGAACAATGATCCCCATTCAATGGATCTAGAAATCTTTAAGCTCATAAATCACTGTAGGATTCTGGATTCATGGTGGGAGACAGTGTCTTAAGCAATGAATTAGGCTTTGCCCTCTCTTTGGCCAAAGCAGACCTGTTTGTAGTCATACTCATGGGCAACACAACTAAGATCCTGAGAGACCAGAAAGTCAAGGAACTGGACTCATCTTTTGTGTGTGGGTGTGCACATGTGTGAGTGGGTGCATGTGCACAGCCATGAGCATGGGGAGGGGACAGAGGACAACCTCTACTGTCATCCCTCAAACTCCATTCACCGTGCTTTTTGTTGTTCTTTTTTGTATTTATTTAATGCCGGGCATGGCGGTGGCATGGACAGAGGCAGGTGGATCTCCGAGTTTGAGGCCAGCCTCTTCTATAGAGTGAGTCCAAAGATAGCCAGGGCTACACGGAGAAACCCTATCTCTGGGGCGTGGGCGGGGGAAAGATTTATCTGTTTGATATTACATGTATGAAAGTTTTGCCTGCATGTATGTATGCATACCACATGCATGCCTGATGCCTTCAGAGGTCAGAAAAAGGTGTCAGTTTCTCTGGAACTGGAGTTAGGATAGCTATGAGCTACCTTGTGGGTGCTGGCAACCAAAACTGGGTCAACTGTGAGAGCAATAATCACTCTAAACTGTGGAGCCGTCTCCCCAGCCCCCCACCTTGTTTTTTTGAGGCAGGATCTCTCATTGGCCTGGAACCCACCAAGTAGCTGTCCAGCAAGTCCCAGGGATCTCACTGTTTCTCTCTTTCCAGTGGTGAGAATACTACTGAGTACCACTAGGCCCCACCTTTTAAAATAGATTTTGGGGGATAAAACTCAGGTTCTCATGCTTAACCACCAAGCCCTTTACTGAATGAGCTATTTCTCTAGACCCATGTCTTGTCTATGTTAAAAAGCACAATTCATATCCATGGTCTCATAACCAAAGTCTAAGCATTATCAGATCATAAAATGTAATGGACACCTTTGGGATGATCGAGAGGACTAAGCTAGAATGGATGAGGTTACTGAGGAATTAAAGGTCAGTGTGGTGTCCTAAGACTATGTGGCCAGAGAAGATGGCCCTCGGGACATCTCCAACACTTCCAGCTCCCTTGTGTGGGCTTTCTTCCAGAGAGTTGTCATGTTGGCCTCTGCTGAGCCTCCTCACCCCTCACTCTCACTGGCAAGAGTGGTCTCATGACCCAAGCACTGCCATGTTCTAAGATACGGCAAAATTTCTGGGCAAACAGAGACTTCACTAGTCACCTGGACCAACCACACAGAAAGAAAATAGGATTCTTTGGAAATAAGAGACAGATCTTGGCTAGGCACGTGCAACCTGCCACCTACCAGCCCCAGCGTAGCAATGAATACAGCCCACCACAGGTTGTAAACTCACTTCAGTTATGATAAGCTTTGGGATGTTTTTCTAATTTATTTTGTAACTAAATGGTATGGGTCTCAATGTAGAAAAAGTCAAATATTTTAAACATTTACTAGTGTGTATCAGTTACATATGATAGTGGGTTCCATTATGGTATCTTCATATGTGCATATAGTATGTATTAACCATGACGTCTTCATATGTGCATATAGTATATATTGATCATGACATCTTCATATGTACATAGAGTATATAGTATATATTGACCATATTCTCCCCTGTTTCTTTCTCTTGTTCCTCCCACTCCTGTTAACCCCCTTCTTTTCCCCCACTAGTCTTTCTATTTTGTCTTTTCTTTTTTGGTGACTCAGTGAGTTTAACTAGGGTTGCTAATAGGAGCTTGGGTGAGCGATTACCTACAACTTGCCAGTGGCTACAGCACTGAAGAAAATGGCCCTTCCTTCCCCCAGTTACCATTCGCTGTGCCTAGATCCCGTAGGTGTGCCTTGTGAGTCCCTCTCCCATAGCTGACGTTAAGTGTCTATAGCTCTCATGGAGGAGCAGGGTCTCAGGAGCTCCTTCATCTCAAGGTGAGGTCCTGCCCATCCTTAGCCCATCATTGTATCTCTCCTGCAAGGCGGTCTGATAAGTCAGTCGTCAGAACTAGGGGAAAATATCTTTCCAGGAGACAAGCGTCCTGTTTGGCTGGCACCAGCTGTTACTGGGGAAGTTCTAATTCCTTGGGAACCATTGTCTGAATAGTTGGATAATCGAAGGGAGGGGCATATCTAAAGATGGTCTCTTTAGAAAATCTTCGTTTCTGTCAGGATGGGTATATTGTGCCATCTTGTTACCTGCCCACAGCTCTGCTACTTCCCCACACCCTCATTCTATGCTTTCAGGGCACTGTTCACCAAATTCGCCAACCCTCCTCACTCCTAGGAGTGGGGCTTGTAAACAGCCTTCGCTGTGGGAACTGGTCTTCTCCCTCCTACCACATAGATTCACAGGACACCCACATTGCTCACAGTAGTGCCCATCACCTTGAATTCCATTCATTTTCTCGTGGAAGTTTTCTTCCTAGGCTGAGGAAGCAAGGCCCTCTTCACTGTCCCTTTCCGGATGCAGCCGTATTGAGTCCATCTCCTTCCCCCGTCTTTCACTATGACACTGTCTGCTCGGCCTGTTGAGGCTGAGAAGTCAAGTCCAGCTGCTCAGGGTTGCTAGGCCCGGGCTCTGACTGATCAACCTCATCAAAAACAACTGAAGTTCCAAACTATCTGGGATCATTGCCTTCTTAATACGTCAGTAATTTTTTCATGGTGCCCAGAGGCTAAAAGAAGATGAATTTATTGAGTATTTATATCCTAACATTTATAGTGTTTTAAGGGAGAAAACCACTTAAATGGGAAGAAAATTGAATATTAGCATTTCATTCTCAGCATATAATTGCTAGCAGATAGAAACTCTGGTGTCACATGAGGGATCAGACTTGGGATTGAACTGGAAACAAGATGGCATTCTCATTTTCTGTTTGGCATTGAATTTTGGAAGTTGCTTCCTTTTATCTCAACAATCCCTAAATCTCAGCTTTGAGGAAAAATGATGTTATCAAAAGGAAGGGGGCTGGGCCAGAGCCGGATATGAACAGCTGCCATAGACTCTTGTGTTTAAATGGTTGGCCTGTAGGGAGAGGCTCTATTAGGAGGTGTGGTCATGTTGGAGTAGGTGTGGTCTTGTGGGAGTGGGTGTGGCTTGATAGAGTAGGTGTGGTCTTGTTGGAGTGGGTGTGGCTTGTTGGAGGAAGTGTGTCATTGTGGAGGCAGGCTTTGAGGTTATATATACTTAAGCCCTGCCTAGTGTGAAACACAGCCTCCTTCCACTGCTATGGATCACGATGTAGAACTCGGCTACTCCGACACCATGTCTGCCTGTCTGCTGCCATGCAACTGTGATGATAAGGAACGGAATCTTTGACACTGTAAGCCAGCCTCAATTCATGGTCTCCTTTATAAGTGTTCCCATGGGCATGGTATCTCTTTACAGCAATGAAACCCTAACTTAGACACTGGTTTTACAAGGGAATTCTCTAGAATCCAGTGTGGAAAACAGGGGTCATAGAGTCTGTAAAAGAGTCAAAACTCAAAAGGTGAAGTTAGTAAGTTAGTAAGAGGACACAATGCACATATTCACCTAAGTAGTGAAGGGAAGACAAGATTCGTGTGTGTGTGTTCATATTTGCTTTCATTTACATGTGCATATGGGTATGTTTGATGTACGAATACATGTATAGGATATATGTGCTTACACGTGTGTTTGTGGGGTTTCTCATGAGTGCCACAGTATGTGTGTGGAGGACAGAGGTGTTGGCCCTTGTCTCCTACCTCACTTGAGGCAGGGTTTTCCATGTATTCACACAGCAGACTAGCCGGCCCTCCAGCCTCCAGAGATCCTCCAGTTTCTACCTCATTCCACCACAGTGGCACTGATGCTATAGATGCGAGCTGCTCTGCCTGGCTTTACTTAACTCCTGGGGCTTTGAACTCCGGTCCTTACACTTGCACATCAAGCCTCCTATCTACTAGGCTGTCTCCACAACCCAAGGTTCATGAACATATGTGTGGTGGTTTAAATATGCTTGGCCCAGGGAGTGGCACTCTTAGGAGTTGTGGCCTTGTTGGAGTAGTGTGGCCTTGTTGGAGGAAGTGAGTCACTGTGGGAGTGGGCAATAAGACCATGAGGAAGCCAGTCTTGTCCTAGCAGCCTTCAGATGAAGATCTAGAACTCTTAGCTCCGTCCACACCATGCCTGCCTGGATGCTGCCATGCTCCCGCTTTGATGATAATGAACTGAACTTCTCTTCTGAACCTGTAAGCCAGCCCCAATTAAAGGTTGTCCATATGACTTGCCTTGGTCATGGTGTCTCTGTACAGCAGTAAAGCCCTAACTAAGACAATATATAAAGGAGACGAAGGTGTGCATTTTTCAAAGGAAAAGGTGTGAGCAAAAGCAAAAGAACATGTGCTTCGGAGGCCAACTTTAATTATTTACAGATGGTTTCCATCCTCTATGAGTAATCTTTTGGCATTGGAGGGAGGACCATCTCTGAATCAAAAGAGGAGCTGGAGGCAAATCTTCCATCTTATCTTAGCACCCAAAGAAAGTGGCCTTAGTTAATGATTATGTTCCTTTGATTAATTTGGTGGAGGTGGTGGTGGTGGTAGTGGGGTGTGTGTGTGTGTGTGTGTGTGTGAAGATTTTTTTCAGCATACCCTAGTTTCAGGAAACCATTAGCACTCTGAGGTAATGCTATAGACTCCAGTATTCTTTGTGTGTGTGTGTGTGTGTGTGTGTGTGTGTGTGTGTATGTGTGATGAGTGTGTTCATGCACACACACAGGAGCATGTGCCTATAGAAATTGGAGGTCAACTTCGGATGTCCTCCTCAATAACTCTCCACCTTATTAGTGTTTGAGGCAGAATCTGAGCCCATAGTCCCTGCCGGGCCTGAGCTGGCTGACCAGTGAGTTCCATACATCCTCTTCTCCCTGCCTCCCCAGCATTGGGATTACAGATGTGTACACATGTTATTGGACATGGGTCCTGGCAATCAAAACCTATGCTTATGCTTGTGTAGTATGCTCTTTACTGACTGAGCCATCTCTTCACACCCCTCTGACACTTTCAAAATCCAGTCCTTGGCTTCCAGTAAATTCTTTATCAAATTCCGGGTTTTCCAGTTGCTGCAGCAGCAACAAATATCAAAAAAGACAGAAGAAATGGAGAGAGAGGAGAGAGAAAGAGAGAGTCAGCAGGTAGCAAAGATATAAATTACCAGGAATGAAAAGCTCCCCCCCCCCGGGTGAAAGAGATAAAGGAGAGAGAGAGTGAGTGTGTGACCTTTAGTCACTGAGGACCAAGAGGACTGGTTACAAAGGAGCTGATTCCAGAAGAAAGGAGAGCAGGAACCTGGGAGAGAGAAAGGGACATATTCCTGTCACTCAGAAGGTGGTACCACTATCTGGTCGTTGCCCCCCCACTGCCCTGCTTCTGACAGGAATTGTGTCTTTGGGCTGTGGGAGGTGTGGGGAGAGACTGGCTCTGGGAAGTGCAGGCAGCTGGCTGTGTGGTGTGATTAGAAAGCCATAGAACTCTAGCCACTGGCCAAAAATAACCTCCCTCTGGACCTGCTCCCAAGTCCACCTGCAAAGCTTGCCACTGTCCCTGTGCCTTCCATCAGAGCACTGTGTCTCCAGGGATCGATTGTTAAGATAGAAAGATGGTATTGTAGAAAGATAAGACACTAACCGACCTGGGATTAGCCAAAACTCAGCCCTGTTTGGTTAACTGTTAGGCAGTTAAGTAAAGTCAATTGTTGTCTAATAGTGTGCTCTACTAAATGTAATGCTACCTACTGCTGTCAACCGGATGATCCCTAAATTCAGTGGCTTAAGAAAATGAACATGTATTGATTTGGGAATTTGGGAAGGCTTTCTAATTACTCTCTATGGTTGTGATTAGAAACACCATGACAGAGACAACTTAGAGAATGAAGGGTTTATTTAGGGTCCACAATGGCAGAAAGAGAGAGACAGCATCTGGAGCTGGAGGCAGAAGTGAGGGTTCACATTTGGGACTGAAAGCATGGTACGTGCAGAGAGTCTTTGAAGAGTAAAGTTTATCCCCAGAGACTAACCTGCAGCACCTCCACACCTCCTACACCTCTGCACATGGCACCAGCAACTGACGACCAAATGGGCAAACTCCCAAGACTATGGGGAAACATCTCATTAAAACTACCACAGAGGGCAAGCTGGTAGTTCTGGCCCACAGTCTCTTATAGGATGCATTTAAGACTCCAGGAAGGGGAGACAGAAACAGAGGGAGGGAGGGAGGGATGGAGAGAGGGAGGGGGAAGGTAGGGAGGGAGGGAGGGAGGGAGGGAGGGAGAGAGAGAGAGAAAAAGAGAGAGAGACAGAGACAGAGACAGAGAGACAGAGAGAGACAGAGACAGAAAGAGACAGAGAGAGACAGAGATAGGGAGACAGAGACAGAGAGACATAGACAGAGAGACAGAGACAGAAACAGAGGGAGGGAGGGAGGGAGGGAGGGAGAGAGAGACAGAGAGAGAGAGACAGAGACAGAGAGAGAGACAGAGAGAGACACAGAGAGACACAGAGAGAGACAGAGAGGAACAGAGAGAGGAACAGAGACAGAGACAGAGAGAGACAGCAACAGAGGAACGGAGACAGAGACAGAGAGACAGAGACAGACAGAGACAGAGACAGAGAGAGGAGAAAGAGGAGAGAAGAGAGAAGAGAGACTGAGAGAGATTCTACAACATAAACCAAGAACTCTGCCAATGATTAGGGGGCTCATAATGGAAGGTCAAGTCTGGGGAGCTTCCTAGTGCCTCTGACTTCCTTCTGACTCTTGTCATAGATCCCTCTGGAGAGAAGAGTTCACGCCACAGCCTCCTGGCTCGGTGCCATCCGCCACAGAGAAGCCTCCTGGCAATGAGAAGGTAGGGGAGAAAGCGTCAGTATGAACAGGAGAAGCAGCACCTCTGCTGACCAGTGTTCCTCCTGCAGGAGGCTGTTGTTGGCACTAGGTGTGTGCGGGGAGTTGTCCTAGGTTCCCTCCACAGTCCTTCCCTGCATATGGTGGGAACCGGTTCTTCAGGGACCTAAGCATTCCTGCCCCCCATTCTGGTGTGTGTATACTGTGGTACATGTGTGCACTGTCAGAAGACAAGCTTAAGTGCTCTTATCTCCCACCTGTGCAATGCAGGCTTTCCTTTTTTTGTCACGTGTATACGGGCTCACTGGCCTGGGAGCTTCTGAAGTCTCCTGACTCTGCCTCCCGTCTTGCTGTAGGAATGGCGGGAAAACAGATGGGCTACCTTGTCAGTTTTACATGGGTGCCGGGGACCCGAACTCAGGTCCTCATGCCTGTGCCACAAACACTTTGCCCACTGAGCCCTCTGCCCAGGCCAATTCTTTTCATTTGTTTAAAAAACATTTATTTAACTATGAGAGTCCATTTTCTTTTTCCATCATGGAGGCTCTGGGGATTGAACTGAGGTCATCAGGCTTGGAGGCAAATGCCTTTACTTGCTGAATTCTCTTTTCTGATCCTAAAATACAACGGAATATACAAATACAATGAAGGTCAGTTATACATGGTGGCTGCACACATAGTTGGCTTGCTGTTTTAGAACTCCTGATACCCTTTCCATGATTTGACAATGGTACCCCACATTTCACCTGAGCCCCAGAACACACCAGCCAGTGGCTAACCCCATGGAAGTCTTTGATGCGCCAGACAACCCAGAATGCTTTGCAGGACTTCTGTAAGCCCTGCAGCCTGCTTCCCGGTTTTTCACATGGCTCTGTTATTTCCCTTAGCGTTACATCTCAAAAATCTCTCATCTGCTTACTTCATTACTTATTCTTTCCACATCATTAGCCTAGTACTGTGGTTGGGGGTGAGGGAATTTGTCGTTTTTCTGTGCCCAAATCCCAGTTTTTGAGACTCTGTGTGGTGCACAGCAGGCATTTGGCAAGTATGGCTGACAGAAGGAAGATACGGAAAACCTTCGATGCGTATTGCCAAGTAAAAGAGGCGTTACATCACATAGTTCCAACTCCATGGCAAGCTGGAAAAGGCAAAACCTCAGAGACAGGAAAAAGATCAGTGGTTGCAGACCGTGGCTCGGTTGGTAGAGTGCTTGCCTTGCAGATCTGAGGCCCAGGGAGCCGTCCTCAGCGGTTAATAAACCTGCAATTGCATGCCTGCAACTCCAACACTTGGGAGGCAGAGGCAGGGGGAGCAGAAGGTCAAAATTATGAGCTGGGAAGGTAGCTTGTTAAGCACACGTAAAACCTGGATCCCATCCTCAGTACCTTAAAGTAACCAAACCAACTAGCCAAACTGGGGTCACTGGAAGCTGGAAATAGCTCAGCAGTGAAGAGCATGTGCAGCTCTAATCTGAAACCTAAGCTTGGTTCCCAGCACCATCGTCAGGTGCTCCAGACATCTCTGTGGCCTTCATGTATGAATGCACACACACACACACACACACACACACTCTCTCTCTCTCTCTCTCTCTCTCTCTCACACACACACACACACACACACACACACATACACATACACACACACACATATACACACAGACAGACAGAAAGGCAGAGAGAGAGAGAGAGACAGAGAGAGAGAGGGAAAGGGAGAGGGAGAGGGAGAGGGAACTAAGAGGGTGAAGTTTGTGAAGGGCTTTTAGGGAATTACAATCATTCTGTAGGATGTTTGATAAGGCAAGCCAGAATCCACTAGGGTAGTACAAGGGGTTTCCTCACGATCCTCTTAGATAGTTGCAGGATTTTAGCAGGGAGAGGGAGAAGGACCTCAAACAGTGGAAATTCTTGACTCTCAGCTGGTGAGAGATTCATTCAGACTCTTAAGTGAGCGTCTCCTCTCCCTTTCTGAGAGCTCATATTTTTCACTGCTTTTGTTGTTAGTGGCGTTTTTTTTTGTTTTGTTTTGTGTTTTTGTTTTTGTTTCTATTCTGTCTTACAGGATGGTATTAAAGTTGTTCATGAGCTGACCAGAAGAAAAGGTGGGGACTCTGGATTATCCAGAGTCTCACAAGCATCTCCCAGAGCTCCAATCAACACCATGGCCACACAAAGGACCGCTCACCTCTGCTCTCCTTTTCAGGCACTGGAAATACATACCGTTTCAGGAGGAAATCTTGGTTCCAGAGATGCACACACATCATACTTAAAAAGAAAAGAAAAAAAAAAAGCCAAACATAATAACAGCGTGGGACTGCAGCAGTGGCTCGAGTGTGCAGCTAATTACAGGCAGGGAAGCAGATGGTCTCACACTCATGCAACACTCGAGGAAAGGCTCAACAGAGGAGGCTGCTGAGGGGCTCAGGGCAGATGGAGGGAGACGCAGCCTTATTTCCCATGGTGTTTCTCTTCCCCACGCCTCCAGAGAAGCTTTCTGTCATGTCAGAGCGACAGCCTCAGGAAAGGGGAGCAATCTCTCCAACCACCCCCTTTTGGACAACTTGAAACACTGGGAACCTTAGAGGAGTGCATCTGAGTCCCTGGGCCCCTGCTGAAGTATTCAGGTTCTTGTGTCTCACAGCAAAGAATTAGATCAGGGACACATGGCTAGAGACAGAAATAAAGACAATTTATTACAAAAGGGACGGTGCTCCCAAGAAAAGGAGTAGGTTAGTGAGCTGAGGGAAGAACTGTAAAGGGCGGAGCAGTCTCAATGCCCATCACAGGTCATCTAATATTTGTATAGTGCAAGCCTTTCTATTTGTTGTGTAAAGCCCAGGTAGGGGGTGGCTTCCAGTGTCTTTCTCTGCCAATGGGGCAGTCTCTGTAAGTTCATTTTGATGCAGATTTCTCCAGTGTCTATTCTCCTCCCACAAGGGGGATGAAAGAAGTTGGGTAAAGCCATCAGGATGTTTCCTGGTGTGGAAGCATTTGGTCAGTGGCTTGGTTGGGTTGTGACTGCCTCATCAAACAAATTTGGGAACTGGCTTTCTTGTATTTATTTTCAACAACCTCTATTTCACCTTGGTTACTATGGCCCTAGCCCCAACTACCTGTGCATATGTTAACTTACACTGTCAGGGGGGAGTGAGCAAGGAAGATAGAATCAAACGTTTCTCATGGGCTGACCCAAAGAAAAGGTGGTGGCTCTGTGTTACCCGTGTGGCTCCAGTGTAATCTTAGGATTCCTATAAGAATAATTAGAATTTTCTTAAAATTATGTTTATGTGTGTATGTGAGTGGCAGATAGATAAACATGAATGTAGGTGCCTACAGAGGTCAGAAGAGAGTGGAGCTAAAGTTATAAGCGGTTGTGAGCCAGCTCATGTAGGCACTGGTAGCTGAACTCAATCCTTTGCAAAAAAAGCAGCATGCATTAGAAACCACAGAGCTGCTTCTCCAGCCCCAGGTACTTGGCTCTTAAATGTGGAAGAGGAATTCTGTCAGAATGTGTTTTGAGAAAGACTCAATCAGCCACTGCCAGCTCAAAGATGGAAAGAGCCATTAGACAGTGGCTGTGGACAACATATATTGTAGTCCCAGCGCCGAGAAGGGAGAGGCAGGTAGATCTTTGAAGCTGCCTGACCAGCCAGTTTAGCCTGCTTGGGAAATTGCTTGCCAGTGAAAGATACAGTCTCAAAAAATAAGGTAGGGACCAAAGAGATGTTTCATCAAAAAAAAAAAAATGCCTGCCTCAAGAACTCAACAACTGAGTCCTATCCCAAGAGCCCCACCCCCCACCACACAGACAGACAGACAGACAGATACATGGGGGGGTATCCATCAGAGGAGATGAGACAGTCTTCATTAGCTAGCTGGTGATTATATTGGGTGTTCCCCCTGTGTCCCTGAACCTTTCTCAGGGTGAGCTTTTAAGCACAAAAGCCCATGTCCTGGGTTGACATGCTTCAGTAAACAAGAATCATTAGCCAGAAGTAGAACTACAGACACCGAAAAGCAAGGTTAGTGCATCTAAAGGCTTTCCGAGAACTATGGACTTTGATGGATTAGGCCTTTGTTTTTTGTTTTGGCAGAGTGCTGTCTACGTGCTGAATTTTACAGACTGAATGGAACTTCCATTATTGAGTCAGTTGTGCTAAGGCCTGGGGTCTACTAAGATCTGGGGGCCTTGTACAGTTGTACCTGAGTAATGACAGCCAATGACGATCTCTGGTCTCCATAATAATAATAATAATAATAATAATAATAATAATAATAATAATAGTTATAAGGCTGCTGCTACGTGGTGTCAGTAGGCTCTCTGGAGACTCTACAGAGACCTGTCTTGGTCTTCCCAAACTTCTATAGGTCATCTGAGACGTCTCAGCTGAGGAATGGACGAAATGAGGTTAGTTCGTGGGCATATCTCCGAGAGAGTGTCCTCATTATTCATAGATGCAGAAGAGCTCATCCCACGGAAAGGTGGTACCATTCCTTTCGGCAGGTGGGCCTAAACTGCATAAGACAACATGCTAAAACATGGACCAAGGAATGAGCAGAGAGCAAAACAGCAAGCCAAGCTCCTTCCCAGTTCCTGCCTCAAGTTCTTGCCCTGAGTTTCTTCAATGATGGATTATGACTGGGAAGTATAAGGCAAACCGTCTCTTTCTTTTCCACGTTGATTTGGGTCAGGATGCCTTATCACAGCAACAGAAGGGAAACTAGGCCCATCACTAACCACAAATGGGGGTAAATGGCAAGCCCTAACTAACTCTGAGGCAGCTCAACAGTGAGAGCTGAGACAAGGGCTCTGGTCTTTGGTCCCAGTGTCTTAAAGAAAGGTACAATGAAGCCTGAGCCCAATAAGAGAGTGAGAGGGGTGTTGGTTTAGCAGTGATTGATTCTCAGCCTTCCTGATGCTGTTCCTCATGTTGTAGTGAACCACCACTCCCAGCCATAAAGTTATTTTCATTGCTATTTCATAATTGTAATGTTGCCACTGTCGTGCATCATAATGTGAACACCTGTGTTTTCTGATGGTCTTAGGCAACTCCTGTGAAAGAATAATTTCACCCCCAAAGAGGTGACCCATCCGTTGAGAACCAATGGCTTAGTGTGGAGGGGGCATTCAGCGTTTTAAGTGTTTATTGGTTATGGGAAAGAGTTTCACGGCCCTGAGAGAGAAGAGAAAGATCAGAGCCTTGGCTGAAGGGTGGAAGCAGATTGAGAGGTGGAATCTAGAGGGAAGGTTGTTGCCCTACCAGAGCATCCTAGGAATCTGGGATACTCTAGAGTGGGAGGTGTTTACTTATCCCTTAGAAGGAACTAGCTTGGCTTTAGGGCTGGGGAGATGGTTTAGTCCATAAAGTGCTTGCTGCACAATCATAAAGGATCCTGGTTCCATTTCTAACACTAACATTAAAAGCCAGGTGTGGTAGTCACTTTGAAATCCCAGTGGGGAGGTGGACACAGGTGAACCCCAGGGCTTACTGGCTAGGCAGACTACTCTACTTGGTGAGCTCCAGGCCAGAGAGAAACCACTCATAAAATAAAGTGGGCAACACCTGGGGAATGACAAAACAAGGTTGAATTCTGGCCTTTACTTGTAGGAGCATGCGTGTGCACAGGTAGGGGCGGGGCATTCCCTGAGAGCTCTGACACACGGTCTCACCTGAAACTCTGAATGTCTTGTAAGCTACAAAGATAAAACCCTGTGGATTCTTCCAAAAGGCTAATGACCACTGAACGGCATGACAAGCACAGCTTTAAAAATTTAACAGAAACTCGTTACTAATTCATTCCTAGAATCAGCTTTTTAAAATTCTTCTCCTCAGTGCACACAAGCTACAGAATCCAACTTCTCAAGCCGTTGGATTTTTGTCCCCACTGGGGAGGCGACCCACAGTGAGTCCCAGACTATTTTTCCTCTCCACCCACCTCTACAGAGGTGGACTGTGGTATACAGGGAGACAGGAAAGGACAGAATAGGATGGGATGAGACAAGCCCTCTTAGCTTTGTGGAGAGAACCCCAACCCCTGCATATTACTGCAGACATTTGGACCCTAAAGACAGCATGACCTGAGACAGGTCAGGTAGGATGAAGGGTCATAGTTGCAGCAACTCCATGGGATACACTTTACTGTTGGAACCTAACCCTTAGGTCGAGAATTCTAGAACTAGAGATGGAATCTGTGTTATTTTCTCTTCCTGCTGCTGAGATTAAAAACCGCCTGAAAAGCAACTTAGTGGAGAAAGGGTTTATTGGGACCACAATTCCAGGTTTCAGTCCATCATTGCTGGGAAGTCAAGGTAGCATGAATTAGTCACATCACATCTACAATCAAGAGTAGAGAACAATGCATGCATGCTGATGCTCAGCTTCTTTCTCTGCCTTTATAGGGTTCATTATTTCCTTTCTAGGGAATGGTGACACTCACAATGGGTGGCTCTTCCCATCTCAATGAATGTAATCAAAATAATCTCCTATAGACATGCCCACAGGCCAACCTGATCTACCCATTTCTCCCATCCCAGCTGATTCTAGATCGTGTCAATTTGACAATGAAAATAACTACCACAGGGCCTAGTCTCCCTTTTTATCCTACCCTAATTTACCATAGGGTAGAGTGTTGAGCATAGAAAGTTATCTGCCAAGCCCTTTATGAATTGGGGTTGAACATACATTAAGATCCTCTCCAGGTAGCTCATTTTTCACTTGACACCAGATCTCACTGAGGACCAGGTTTTAGGAGCTGAAGTGGGACCAAGTGGCATCCAGAGTCAAGAGTAGATGCCATTACGGGAACAATTGCAGTTTGGACATTATTTGATAGACATTTGCCTTTAGAATATGTAGGGTTTTGTGTTAATTGTCAAGTTGACAGAATGTGGAAACCTCTGGGAGAAGGACCTATGGGCATTATCTTGATTACTATAATTCATGTGGTAAGATTTACCATAATTGTGGGTGAGACCACTTCCTAGGCTGGGATCCTGCACGGTATACACTGGAGAATGCTCTCTGAGCACTAGAGTGCATTCTGTTTCTGGGTCGTGGATGCCATGTGGCCAGCTACTTCAAGCCTGGACTTTTCTACCATGATGAACTCCACCTTGGACACGAGCCAGAAAAAAACCAATTTCTTCTTTAGGTTGCTATTGTCAGAGTATTTTAACACAGCAACGGGAAAAGAAAGGAAGACTGTAGCTGGACTTCTGGCTACTTCATTGCTTCCTGTTTCCTGCCACCCTTCTCCATTCTTATCTTTCCAACCCCCAAGACTAGTAGGCTAGAGAGGAAAGGGGGCATCAATATTGTTAGACTACTTCCTGCTGGTTAGGGATGTCAAGTTCCTTGGGCAGGTTTGATCTTTGTTGTCAGGATATCACCAACCACCAGCAGCAGCAGGAGGAAGAGGAGGAGGAGGAGGAGGAGGAGGAGGAGGAGGAGGAGGAGGAGGAAGAGGAGG
>NW_022196891.1:23670261-23672119 GCF_008632895.1 Mastomys coucha | reverse complement strand
AGGAGGAGGAGGAGGAGGAGGAGGAGGAGGAGCAGCAGCAGGAGCAGCACCCCTCTCAGGACTCTAGCCCTTTTTTTTTTAACCCTCTCAAGAGTCCCCAGGATTTCAAACATCATACATGTGTAGAAACTATGTGCAGCTGCCAAAATCACCCCTACCAGAGCATGATGCACATCAATCTGCTGCTCTGGACAACCTGAAGCAGCCCCATATCCCACACCTGGGATTAAAACAAAAACATATCCCCATAACATTTCTGTTTTTAAAGAAACCAAAATTCTCACTACAGAAGACCGAGTTTAACCCAAGCCTTTAGCGAAGCATATGTTCTGTATTTTTACCTTACCCCTGTTCCTCAATGTACACATCCATTTCTCTGGCTCTCTGAATATCTCAGATCCTTTAGGTCGGATCCTTTCTTTGAATGTCTTCCATGTACCCTGACTCCCACCTATGTTGGGCAGGGAGGAACCGAACAACAGAATGACTATATATTACAAAGAGGATTTATTAGACCAACCTACGTGATCTAGACTGGGTACTCTAACAATCCCTGTCTGCATGCCAGGTATGTCTGAGGATGCAGAGAACCCAGTAACTACAACTACTCAGTCCGTGAAGCTGGAGATCCACCAGTTTCAGTCTGGTACTGAAGGCCTGGGTAGGGGCTGTAGCCTAGAGAGTCACTGGTGTCCAGTCTCAAGTAGAAAGGCAAAGAAGCCAGTGTCTGATGCCAGTGAGTGATGGCAGTAGCAAGGACAATGGGATGGACACACTCACCAGGAAGAAGTGAAGGCAGGCAGATCGAATTATGCCTCTGATGTCCTGCCTTAGGAATGGGCTACCCATTCTGGATTAGGGTCTTCTCCTATCACAGACCCACCCAACACCGTGTCTCTTAGTCAATTACGGATCCACTTGAGATTAATGTCACACAGCATATCTGGTAAATTCCTAAGACTGTCTTGATTATTCATCCTGGGGGACTTTTTCTGATACTCCGCGCTGGTGTATTCCAGGTGGCTGTCACCTGTTCCAGGCATCAGATCCTTCTTCTTACTATTCCCACAACCTTATAATATGCCTAGCATGTGCTGCATTCTCCTCAAGTGCCATTTAAATGGCTGATCAGCTCCTGTTCATTGGAGATTTTTTTTTATGCACAATGCAACATGCTAATAACTAGAAAATGGAAGAGAGTCGAATAGACCTTGGTCTCAACTCCAGTTTGAAAGTCAATCTTCCCGAGGGCAGGATAGGTTATTCAAATCCCCCCCCCAAACCCACACATAACCTTGGTAATTTCATTACACATCAACTTGGGGGGATGGTTTGGCATATGGCATATTTTTGGCAATGGGTAAGGATAGTAACGTTAGAGTCATAAAGTACAGCAATAAGGAGCAACTCTCAAAGAAGACTGAAAAGGCAGGCTTTATCCTTTAGACATATAAAAAAAAGAACGTGATGATAATAACTGTGCCATCCTTGGTTGGTTAGCCATGATAGCATCATTTTCTGGGTGGCTTCATTGAAAGTACCTGTGGTGATCTGCACTTATTTGCAACTTGACAACATCTGAAATCACCATAGAGACCTCTGGGTGTGTCTGTGAGGAAATTCCTAGATTTGGGTAACTGAAGAGAGAAAGCCGATCCTAATCATAGGCAATATGACTCTGTGGATTGGGAACACAAACTGAATAAAAATTAGAAAGCGATACCAGGCATGGTGCTAAATACTTCTAATCTCAGTGGTCCGGAGGCAGCAGCAGGCAGATTTCTGTGAGTTTGAGGCCAACCTGGTCTACACTGGGAGGACCAAGACAGCCAGAGCTTCATAGTAAGACCATGTCAAA
>NW_022196891.1:23665669-23670251 GCF_008632895.1 Mastomys coucha | reverse complement strand
AAAAAAAAAAAAAAAAAAAAGATTTAAAACAAATAAACAAAAAACTGGAAAGAAAAAAAGGTGAACAGCAGCATATCTCCCCCTGTCTCAGGACCACTCACGCAGCATGAGTAGCTGTCTCATGCACCTGTTCCCATGGCTTCCTGCTTTGAGGTGGACCACACCCTCGAACATTGAGCTGACAGAAATCCTTCTTTGGTTGCTTTGGTCATAGCAACAAGAAAAGAAACCGTATTCACAGTTTCTGAAGCAATCCCATGGATTTTGATGTGGTCAAAGAATAAGCCACGGGACCTGCAAAAAATCCCTTAAAACCTCACAGACTTTGTTGGCCTGGGATGGTTTGAAAAGGAGCTTAAGTGCCTGGGAAGTCTCAAAGACATAATTCAGAAGGATATTTAGCTGGCAGCACTTCGCTTAAGTGCTGAAAAGCTGTGTGCACTTTCTGGTGAAGGTACTCTTGGAAACAAGGGTCTCACTCTGTGGTTCGGGTAGGAATCCATGGGAGAGGCCAAGGAAAAGCAATACTTAGATTTAGAAGCTACGTGCACACGCCAAGGTAGAATATGAATACCTTCACTGTACTCCCTTCCTCCACACACCTTCGAAACTCAGGCCCTTCCTGGCCCTGAGGCTCGTAGGGCCAGGGAGGTGGTTCTGAACTCTAGAGTTTTGAAGCCCCTTGCTGGGGCATTTTTTTTTTTTTTTGGAAGGGATGGCAGTCTTGAAGGACTGAGGGTCATTCTGGGTTTCTCTTCTCCTCTCGAGGCATGGTCTTGGCTTCAGCCAGAGCTGTGTCAGCATCCTTCTCAGACTCCAGGAGAGAGAATGAATGGTTGAGGGCAGCCAGGGCAGCCACTAAAGCATCAGGGGGTGGGGGTGGGGATAATGATTACCTCACAGACAGTTATTCTTTTGAAAATCATTTTCAAGTTGATGAACTCATTGGAGGTGGAGACAGAGACTCCCCCCCCCCAACCCCCAATTCAGGAGGCCTTTTCTCTCTTTCTTGCAATTTTTCTTTAATTAATTAGATGAATTTTCCTCCCTCTAAGCTCCTCTAAGTGTAGCCAGTGAAAGAATTAGAAAGAGAATTGTTAAGATTAGTTGCAGCAGGGTCTGACCTACTTTAGACCAAACATTCTGGGGAGCAGAGAAGACCAGATTTCAAGTTCCTGTTTGCTTTGTGTCCAAATCCTTCACTCAGCTAAATAGGACCAAAGACATTATTTCATGGAGACTTAAGAGTTTCATTTTCTGTGGCCAATACTTGACTAATGAGCTTGGTTCTTGTGTGAGTGATGGTTATTAAATAAAGTAACTGTCTTTTCTTTTGCATTGAAATAGCAATGCTAATTTTGCTTTTTTTTTTTTTTTTAAATCTTAGTACTTGTCCTAGCTTAATAGGAGAATAAATGTTTAATTTTTCTCTGAGAGACTTAGAAACAGAAAGGAAAGATTGAACTTCAAATGAAAAAATATTACCTAATGATGTTGTCAGAGCTTTCTAGAACATTCTCTAGAAGAAGAAGAAGAAGGAGAAGGAGAAGAAGGAAGAGGAGGAGGAGGAGGAGGAGGAGGAGGAGGAGGAGGAGAAGGAGAAGGAGAAGAAGAAGAAGAAGGAGAAGAAGAAGAAGAAGAAGAAGAAGAAGAAGAAGAAGAAGAAGAAGAAGAAGAAGAAGAAGAAGAAGAAGAAGAAGAAGAAGAAGAAGCAGAAGCTGGTAGGGCCAGGGAGGTGGTTCAGTTGGTAAAGTGCTTGCAATTGTGACAATCTGAGTTAGGATTCCCCAGCATCCAGGTAAAAAGTTGGTGTGACAATGGTGAGCTCAGTGATGGTGGAGGAGGCAGAGGCAGGTAGATCACTTGAAGTTCCAGGGATACTTAGCTTGGCTTACATGGTAAAGTCTACACCTGTAAAATACCGTGCCTCAAAAAAAAAAAAAAAAAAAAAGTGGAAGATATCAGAGGAATAGGAATAGGATTATACCATAGATGGTATAATCTCTCTCTCTCTCTTTATTTTTATTTTTTAGTTATCTTAACTGTCAGCTTGGCACAGCCTAGAGTCATTTTGACAAGTGAGTCTCTTGGGATCTACCATATCCAGCTGATTTGTGGACATGTTTGTGGGGGATTGTCTTGACGCGTTATGGCCCAGTCTACTGTGGTTGGTACCATCCCCTGGGCAGGTGGTCCTAACTAAGCTAGTTAAACATGAGCCTGAGGGCAAGATAGCAAGCAGTATTTTCCCATGATTTTTGTTTTAGCTTCCTGCTTGGGCTCCTGCCTTGACTTCTCTCTGTAATATCATTTGGCTTGGAAATACAGCTGAAATAAACCATTTCCTCCCTCCCATAAGTTGCTTTTGAGCCCACCTCTCTCTCTCTCTCTCTCTCTCTCTCTCTCTCTCTCTCTCTCTCTGTTTTCTTTGACCACATAGACCACATAGCTCTCTCTCTACTCTTGGCTTCTGGTCCCCTCTCTTCTCTCCCTTTTTCCCTCTCTCCCCCTCTCCTCTTACAGCCCAGTCTATTCTGCTGGCCATGTTCAACCCACTACTTTCTCTACCTTCTCTGGACTCTTCCAGATGCCTCTGACTTCTCTTTTTCATATCTACCATAAAAGCCTTTTCCTTAACCATATCTAGGAATGGTCATATCCTCATTTTCATTCATTAGTCAAATGTTTCAGACAAATATGACTGGCTACCAAATCCCCTGCCTCTCAGATCTTCCCACAGTTCCTATCTCTGCCCAGATGTCCCACCTTTCCTCTCCTACCTCAGCTACAGGCCTTCAGCTCTTTATTAAACCAATCAGAAGGTGATGGAGAAGAAAGTTTACAAAACACTGAGACAGGTGATGCTTCATAAAAATAACTATTAAAATCTATCATTGACTTTTTTGTTTTAAAATGCGGGAATGCGGGTTCTGGGGACTGAACTCATGTCCTCATGACTGCAGTGCAAGCCTTTTACCAACTGAGCTGTGGCCATAGCTCCTCCCCTTCAAGTTTCTTTTCGATGTTGCAGAAGGGGATTTCTGGCTTGTGTTTTGCCTTCCAACATTGTTCTGAGTCCACATATTCTGCTATGGCTCTTCTCCTTTCTGCTATCTTCAGGGTAGCACAACAAGCAAACTTTGGAAGGACAGGACACTGCAGAGGCTCTACACTCATCTGGGGAATGGCTTACAGTTCTAGGTAGCTTAGGCAAGTGGGAGAATCCCGGGAAATACCAAGAGCCATGTTCCTGAGCATGCCCATTCATTGTCCGGCTCCCGTAGCCATAGAGCTAGCCTAAGTGTCTACAAGCCTGTGGTAAGTTATATAGACATGAAATGTTGTATTACAGAATAGGCTAGATATTAAAGTACTAGGTGAATTCCATGGTGGATGGAGGAGGGTCTCCTGAGGTCCCGCTCCTCCCTGAGGGGCTATGGGTAGTTGATGGCGGCTCAGGAAAGACTCATCATGCTCCTCAATGGTGTACCTCCAGTAAGTTGCTCTTCCTCAGGTAAAAATCCTCCCACTCATGCTCAAGCAAGGAACACTAATTAAATGTAGCGGGTCACACACAAATCCAGGTAGTAAAGAAGAGAGACAAGTAGGGAAGAAGGGATTCAGTGGGAGAGGGAGGAGGATAACACAGGGTAAATGACAATACAGTAACGTATATTGTATGTGTGTATGAAAGTGTAAAAGAATAAATAAAATTCAAAAATGTATCCAAACAAGAATATAGGAAAAAAAATATATATGTATATGTGTGTATATATATATGTATATGTATATGTGTGTATATATACATATATGTGTGTATATATGTATACATATATGTGTGTATATATACACACATATATGTATACATATATATGTGGTGTGTTAAATATATATGTATATATGTATATACATGTATATATATATTTAAATTTATGGCTGAGGAGATCAAATAAAATACTTGTCTTGCAAGCATAAGGTCCTGAATTTGATTTCTAGAACCCATGCAAAAAAGCAGACATGGTAAAAAGAAGAGCATGCTCATAATGTCAGAGCTTGGAAGGCAGAGACAGGCAGCCACAGCAGCCTACTAGGTGAGTTCTCAGCCTCAAAGAGGCTCTGCCTCGAAGAAGCAAGGTGGACAGTGCCTGAAGAACTGTCTTCAGGAGAGGTGTCCTTCGGTCTCTGCATGAACACTTACATATACACACACATACACACGCACATGCTCACACACACACACACACACACACACTCATGCACGCACATTCAGACTTGAGATACTGGGAATGAAAGGCTGCTGACATGGCTCATTGGGCAAATGTTCAGTCCTAAGACCCACATGGCAGAAAGAAAGAATCAATTTTTACAAGTTCTCCTCTAGCTTTGTGGCATCAATCATTTTACCACATAATGAATAAATTAAAATGTAATAAAACTTTTTGTTCTTGTTTTTTCAAGAGAGGGTTTCTTTGTGTAACCTTGGTTGCCCTGAATCGCTCATCTCTCATCTCTCTCTCTCCCTCTCTCTCTCCCTCCCTCCTTTTCTCTCTCTCCCTCCCCCTCTTTCTCTCCCTCCCTCCTT
>NW_022196891.1:23642543-23665543 GCF_008632895.1 Mastomys coucha | reverse complement strand
TCTCTCTCTTTCTCTCCTAGGCTGGTCTGGAACTCAATCTGCCTGCCTCCTGAGTGCTTGGATTAAAGGCATGCACCAGGACTGCCTGCACTTATAATGAAACTATGATAATGGGAAGGAGTCATGGAAAAGTTCCCCAAATGAAAAGTCTAACATGTCTGAAAGAAGCCCCACTACATAGTCCCTGTCATGCACATTTGTTGTAGTACCCTGAAACTCTTGGTAGTCTAAAGAACACCCAATTCAGGACACTCACCACCAATGGTTGATGAGGTCAAGATATGAAAAGGAACTAAAGAGAATTCAGTTTTGTTTCTGAAAAAAAAAAAGAAAAGGATTCTCATAGTATAAAGGATAGAAGGAGCTAGCCCCAGGGTTTGGCCTGAGCCCCCTCCTACCCCCTCTTGGCTACCTCACTGACTGTTTCCTAGGCCTCCCAGAACTTAGTCTCACCTCTAGGGAGGTGAAGGGAAACAGACTCATCCTCAGTACCTTGGTGGTTAACATCCTTCTAAGGCTAGGGTTGGAGATAAAAAAGCTGAAGTAACTGACTATGGCTCTGGGGATTTTGTTGTTTTAAATATCTGGTTGAGGGGCTGGAGATGGCTAAGCGGTTCTGTACCGAGGCCTGGAGTTCGGATCTCAGTAGCCATGCCGGGTGGCTCACAACCACTGGCTACTCTAGCCCCCTTCCCACCTCTTTTTAGCGTTTTTATTAATTTTTTAAGTGTATGGGGATTTTGTCTGCAAATACATCTGTGCAGCACATGTATGCCCGGTGCCCATGGAAGCCAGAAGAAGGCATCGAACCCCCCAGGGTCTGGAGTTACAGATCGTTGTGAGCAGTCATGTGGGTGCTGAGAATTGAACCTGAGTACCCCAAGGAGCACCTAGTGATTTTAACAACTGAGCCATCTTTCCAGCACCCCCAAGTTTCTTTTGAACTTTCTATTTTTATTTGTGTGTGTGTCTGTGTGTCTGTGTGCATATGTACATACAAGATCTTGGGTCCCCTTGTCCTACTTTGCTTTCTATTGCTGTGACAAACACTGTTACCAGAAGCAGCTTGGGCAGGAAAGTGTTTCTTTGTCTTACACTTCCACATCACTGGCCATAACTAAAGGAAGCCAGGGCAGGAGCTCAAGCAGAGACTTGAAGGCCGTGGAGGACCGCTGCTTACTGGCTTGTTCTCCCCATGGCTTGCTCAGCTTGCTTTCCTATACAACTTTGGCTTACATGCCCACGGGTGACATCACTCATACTGATGATGGATCCTCCCCTGTTAATCATTAGTTAAGAAAATGCTCCCCCCCCCGTGGGAAAATCTAAAAAAGTGGAGACACTTTCTGTTTCATTTTAAGTTTCCTTATACTATTTTTTCTTTTTCTTTCATTTTTTTTTATGTATATGAGTACACTGTAGCTGTCTTCAGACGCACCAGAAGAAGGCATCAGATCCCATTACAGGTGGTTGTAAGCCACCATGTAGTTGCTGGGAATTGAACTCAGAACTTCTGGAAGAGCAGTCTGTGCTCTTAACTGCTGAGCCATCTCTCCAGCCCCTGGAGACACCTTCTTAATTGAGTTTTCCATATATATGTTTTTTTCAAGAGAGGGTTTCTTTGTGTAGCCCTGATTGTCCTGAATCTCTCTCTCAATTCTTCCTATGGCTGCTTGCCATAGGATCTGGGAACTGAGAGAGAGAGAGACTGCATATAGCCTGGTCTGGCCTTGAATTCACTATGTAGCATGGAAGACCTTGAACTCCTGGTCCTCCTGCCTCTGCCTTTCAGATGCTGAGATTATAGGTGTACACATTCCCGGTTTATGTGATCCCACTCCTCAAACACAGAGTTTGTGCACATGGAGCAAGCGGTCTCCCAGCTCAGCTGCACTCTGCACTCGTTGGGTTTTGATGGATGAGAAATGAAAGTTATTGAGTTCCCCAGTAGGTGCACTGACATCTCAGCAGGAAGGAATCAGCAGTGAGAAAGGATTTCTACTTTACAGACCAGGTGTCTCTCCAAGATGCACAAATATCCCATTCCTCATTTAGCAAATGTAGGTAAACTCCAGTTGCAGGTAAAGATTTGTCTGGATCCCCAAACCTGATTCACTCCAGCATGTGAGCTAAGTGCAGGGGGAGCAAGACTATGGTCTAGCCTTGGGGTGTGTGTGTGTGTGTGTGTGTGTGTGTAGTGTAGTGGAGGCGGTGAAGTTGAAGGCTGAGCTCAGAGAGCAAAGTGGGGCATGGGTTCTCAGTGGTGATGGAATGCCTCAGCTGTTCTGTACTGCACAGAGGCCACTAAAGAGCTTTCTGAGAGCCAGTGAAAAATGACGTTTGTATTTTAGAAGCATCCCTTTGCATAATGAAGACCATACCAAGAGTCCACGAAAAGGTGAGACCAGGCTATTAAGATAGGAAACTCTTACAGTTTTTTTTTTTTTTCATGCAACACGTAATGGTGACCCACCCAAGCCAGGGTAGAATTCCTTGGACAGTATTTAAAGACAACCCACACACAGCCCTTGAACAATAAGCATTACAAAGATAATAAAAATAATTGCTGTGGCCCCATAACGCACCTCACATCCAACATCCAGTGTTGACTGGATATGTTAGTTGTAGGAAGTTTGCTCTATGTGGGTGTCTGGTTAGAGATTAAAAGTTTTTTTTTTTATTAATTTATTCTCCCATATATTGCATCCTGACCACAGTTTCTCCTCTCTTGTCTCTTCTTAGTCCCAACCCCTCTCTATCTATGCCTAGAGGATTTTTCTTTGCTTTGTGTGTACTTGTATGTGTCAGTGCATGAGTTTATGCACATGAGTGCAGGTACCTGTCGAGGCCAAAGGCCTGTTGGAGCTCCTCAGAGCTAGAGTGACAGTGGGCTGTGAGCTGCTTGCCGTAGGTTCTGGGAACTGAACTCCAGCATCTGCCAGAGCAAGTACTCTTATTACTGGGCCGTCTTTCCAGCCCCGGAATGGGAAGTCTTGATTAGATGGAACAACAAGTATGGAATATGGGAAGTGTTTATGGTGGGAAACAGAGTTAAAGAAACACAGAGTTAAGTATGTGGTAGTGGAGTCAGGGGAGGCAGGGAATGAATTGGAAGGGTGTGGGAAACAGGATGGGAGAACTGGGTTGGAATTTTGAAGGGAGGTGATTCTGAGCACATCTGTGAAGCATCCCAGAGCCCCAAGGCCTGAGAAACAAGCTTCACATAGAAAGAAGGAGGCTTTCAGGCAGGGCAGCAGAGCAGATGGCAGGGCAGGAGAATCTGTGGCCACTTCAGAAACTGATGACTTCCCTCACTCTGCCCGGCCTTTTCCTCCACATTTTCGAGGTTTAAAGATATCTAAAGTGCTGTAATTATGGCTTGCATGCATAAGAAGAATCAAATCAGGTGGAAAGAGACTCCAGAGCTATGGAAATTAGTATGTAAATCACTTGGCAGGACCACAGACCCAGTTCTCCGAGCAGCCACTTAAGCAGTCTCCTGGCTGCACAGCCCCTCGTGAACTTCGGACTCAGTCGGGGGCGGTTGGTGGACTCAGGTGGAGAGGGTCTTCTTCTCTGGGGGGCAGAACTTAGCTGTTTTAAGGCTAATTTTATTTCTAACAGTTTGCTTGTGTACAGGAGTAGAGCATGTCTGATGTCCCTGGAGCTGGAGCCACAGATAGCTGGGCGTGTTGGCACTCACCCACTCAGTTCCCCGGTAAGGAAGTCCACATTTTAAACCTCAGAGCCATCATCTTTCTGGCCCTGGGAATTCAATTTTTTAACTGGATGATAACAAGGTGGAGCATTAAGATTCGGAGAAAGGGACCAACCCCTAGTCCCCTCCTCTCTCACAAGGTTTAGGGACTCTTTTATCACTCTGACACACTTGCCATTTATGTCCCCAGCATTCCATCCTGCCAGATTTATTTTATTGTTGAGGAGGGATAAAGCTGCTTATGTAATTCTCTAGTCTGCTCTGCTAAATGCAGAGCCCCTGTGATCAACTGGATGGCGTCGGATTCCTGAATTCTGTAGAAATTTTGCAGGCAAACCTGCTCACCCTCATTGCACTGAAAAGAGAAAGATAGGGGTCGTCTGTACTCAGCCTGAGAGTGTCTATCCTGCAAAAAGCCCAGTTATACAAATTGTGGGGTGACACACACAGACACACACACACACAGACACACAGACATACACATAAAGACACACAGACACACACACAGACACACAGGCATACACACACAGAGACATAGACACACACACAGAGACACACAGAGACACACATACAGACACACAGACACACACAGACACACAGACACAGACACACAGACACAGACACACACACAGACAGACACACACAGAGACACACACAGATACACACAGACACACACACACATAGACACATACACATACACACAGACATACACACAGACATAGACACACACACAAACACACACACAGACACACAGGCACACAGACACACACACACACAGACACACACAAAAAGACACACAGACACACACACGGACACACAGACACACACAGAGACATAGACACACACACAGACACACACACACAGACACACAGACACACATACAGACACACAGACACACACACACAGACACACAGACACACACACACACACAGACACACAGACACAGACACACAGACACACACACAGACAGACACACACAGAGACACACACAGATACACACAGACACACACACACATACACATACACATACACATACACACAGACACACACACAGACATAGACACACACACAGACACACACACAGACACACACACAGACACACACACACAGACACACAGACACACACACGGACACACACACAGACACAGACACACACACACACACACACACACACACACACACACACATACATACACACACCAGTGATTCCTGGCGGTCTGCAGCGTCACAGATGTTTACATTGTTCTGTCTGCAGTTGGTAACCCAAGGCAAGGCCCCCTGCCTGGGGAAAGGTCTTGGGAGCAGGTTCAAGGGGGATCTTTAGGTAGATTGTTTGGGTGTAAAGACTTTATCAAAAGCGCTGTTTATGCCATGGACAGCTAGCCAGATGACACAGTGGTGCAGAAGCTCTTAGAAGAGTTTAGATCTGAGTATCAGAGATAGAGTGCTTTCTGAAGAGAAATCAGGACATATACATCATGAATAGGATCTTTTTCTCTTAGCTCTCTGAGAAAGGGGCAGTTTCAGAGTAGGGTTGATCTAGCCAGGTCCTAGACAGAAGACATGGAAAGAAATAGGGAGTAGGGTCTGTGGCCGCCCACCCCTTTGATGTAAACTCAGTCTCTCGGATGTGAAACCCTAACCCTGCGAAGTCTGTTAACTAGAGAATCGGGAAGCCTCAATAAGATGTCTCCTGGTGTCTTGAGATGGGAAGACTTTCTCAGTTTGATGTAGATTCTAAGAGTACATGATTGCACCTTGCATAACATTCCTCCACCCCTGGAGCTGCTCTGTCTTCAGAGAACCATGTGGCAGCACAGTTTATGGTGAGCTTTTGCATCTGATCATCAGGGTCCCAAGCATCCTTGATTATAACTGGACCCAGAAATTGTGCACTCACACTCCCTACAAGGCTCAGGATTCATTGCCGAAGAGGAGGCAGAAAGATTGTGGGAGACTGAGGTAGTGGTCACCTGCAGCCAAAGAATATTAGACAGACATGGCAAGGCCATTGCTCATATGAACTCATGCCTACGATAATACGCACAGGACCTGCAACAAGATCTAGCTCGACAAAATCCTCACATGGGTAGGGAAGGGGTTTGTGAAGTCCCACCCCTAGCTGAGGAGTTATTGGTGATTGGTGAGTGTGTGGCCGCAAGAGGAGAGTTAGTTTTTAGTGATGACCCTGCCCCTGAAAGGCTATCCATCTTCTACTACAGGGCCCTAGCCATGCACATAAAGGAATTCAGCGGGTTTACACAATGAACACGTGAAATTGAGAGGAGACAGTGGTGGGTGGGACAGAGAAGGAACTGGAAGGCAAGACTTAGGGAGGGATTTGATCTACGTGCAGGTATGGCATTTCAAACATTTTTTTAAAAAAATCCTTGTGCTGTTCAGTTTGCTATTTCCAAAGAGTTCAACACTCAATGACTGAAAATACATCTTTCTATCTACATAAATTCCAATAAATTCCAATAAGCTTTAGGTGAGGTATTTTTTAATTGTTTAAAGGCTGGAAAAATATTGATTTCTTATAACGGTTGGGAATTAGTTGAATAAATTGTGGTACAATGGAACTAGGGAATAACATGAAGACATTAAAAAAAGTGAATTAGAATTATTGTGGATAACTTGAAGAAAATTGGACTGCAGAAGAAGATGAAGACTCACATGTAGGTACATAATTTGGAACCATTTTGTACAACAATGAAATGTCCTAAATAACATAGTAGATATATACATAATGGCACATTTACTGTAGTCTATGTAAGATTTTGCAAGTTAAAGTAAAACATTAAAATATTCAATCAGATTGTTTAAAAAAATTATATCTTTTTGTGTTTTCCTCAAATCGGCTCGGCCCATCTTAACTTTTAAATTTTAATTAAAATCATTATGAGAGAGAGAGAGAGAGAGAGAGAGAGAGAGAGAGAGAGAGAGAGAGAGGAGATGGATAGGTAGATATAATGGAGACAGGGGAGATTAAGAGAGAGCTGGAGGCTTGGAGGCATGTGTGTAGAGGTCAGAGGATAATTTGAGTCAGATCTTTTCTTACCTTTACATGGATTCCAAGGTTCAAACTCAGGTCTCCAGTTTGCACAGCAAATGCCTTTATTCACTGACCCATCTCAATGACCCCTTATATTTTTAATTTAAAACAATTTTTACTGTTTTATTTAATTTTGGCACCATTTTACACCCTTGGCCATAAAATGTACCTCTGGCCAATGCTCGTTATTTTCTATCGTTTGATTAGAAGTCATTAGAGTGCAGATGAGGTGGTGTCTCACTATGGTTCTGATTTTAATTTTTCTAAGGATTAGTAAGCTATCTCTCCTTCCCTCCCTCCTTCTCTGTCCCCCTCCCTCTCTCTCTCTCTCTGTGTAGATGTGTGGAGGTACTGGTATATGTGGAGGCCTGAAGTCAACTCCTGTCATTCCTCAGGACCTGTTCATCACTATTTTTTATAGAGTCTCTCACTGGCCTGGTGCCCAATAAGTACAGTAGCAGACTGGATGGCCAGTGAATCCCAGAGATGCTCTTGTCTCTACCTCTCCAGCAATTCGATTTCAAACATGTGATTTCATACTGTTCTTCCTCCCTCCCTCCCTCCCTCCCTCCCTCTCTCCCACCCTCCCTCCCTCTCTCCTTCCTTCCTCCCTCCCTCACTTCTTCCTTCCTTCCTCCTTCCCTCCCTCCCTCCCTTTCTCTCTCTCTCTCTCTCTCTCTCTCTCTCTCTCTCTCTCTCTCTCTCTCTCTCTCTCTCTCTCTCTCTCTCTCTCTCTCTCCTTCCTTTTTCTTTCTGAGACACCTCCCTAGCCCCTCACTGTCTGATGCCATCGTGTGGAGCAGCTGGTACTTCCTGGCTTTCACTGTCACACCAATATAGAACTAAAAGGCTTGGGAACAGGTATATTAAGGGTCTCTTTTTCCTGGTTAGTAATGTTGAAACATATTGCGCGTGACTCCTGAGTTACATTCAGAAGAAAACGAATCCAACAAAAGGCTTTGACTCTCTGAAAGAAGAGCAGCACATCAGATCCCACGAGCATGTGAATATTATGTATTTGGTAAAAACAAAATTGCAGATGGGATTAAATTCAGGATTGTGAAGTGAAGAGATTATCCTGGATTATCTGGGTTGCTTTAGACTCAATGCCAAGTGACTTTAAAAAGATTATCTATTTTAGAGCAGTTTTTGAGCCACAGTATCATCGAGAGGAAGATACAGAAGCATCTAACACCTCCCCTTGCTGTCCTTCCTCTATAGCCTCTCATTAACCACATCCCCAATTGCTGCCCTTGGGAAAACTGCCAATCTACATTCACACATCCTTGTCCCCCAAAGTCCGTAGCTTACACTCACATCTAGTCTTGATTTTGTGTTTCTTCTGGATATGTAGAAGTTTATAATGTGTGTCTATCATTGTCTTGTACTATAGAAGGTTTCAGTCTGGAATCCCACGTAGTCTGCCAGTCTACCTGATCATCCTTCCTGATCCTAACCTCCTAGTAACCACTTGTCTAGTTTTTGTTTTTGGGTTTGTTTTTAATGTGTATGCATGTGTGTGTGTGTGTGTGTGTGTGTGTGTGTGTGTGGCAGTGTGTGGGAGGTTGGAAATACACATGTGCATGTTCCTGTGGTATTCTTTTCTTTAGAGAGGTCACCCATGCTTACGCAAAATTCAGTAATTGTTCTAGACTGGGGGTGGCCAGGGAGGCCCAGGGATCTTCCTGTCTCTGTCTCCTCAGCCCTGGGTTTACCATCGTGTCTGGCTTACGTGGATCTGGTGATAGAACCCAGCACTTTGTATGCTAGGTGAGTATCCTATAACCAAGCCATGACTACAGATTTACAATATTTAATATTAAAAAGTCCAATTTATTCTATCTCTCCTTCCTTTGCCCCTCCTTCCCCTGTTCCTCCCTCCCAATCGTTCATGTCTTCTCCTTTAGTATATACAAATTATCATTACTCTGATAGTTTTAACCATGAACTTGACACAACCTAGAATAATCTAGGTAGCGTTGTTTTTTAAACAAAACCTCAATTGTCTGATATTACCAATGATGACTTGGGAGGCAGATTCTGGAGTGAAAGCTTGCTAGCTCAGAGAGACAGAGAAAGTGGCCAACTGATGTCCTCAGAAGAAATGCCCCTCCCTCTTGCCATCTCTAAAACCCTCCTACAAATGGGATGTCCTTCCTTTCTATTTCCTCTGTGTGTGTGTGTGTGTGTGTGTGTGTACAGACACATACACATATATATTCCTAAATACATGATTACAATCTGATCAGTCTGTATAATGTCACTTGTTTGTATATGATTTCAGGGATGAGTACTAGATATTGGATAAGCAATTGAGGGCTCATTCCCTGGGAAGACTATTTTCTCCCACTCTTGACATTGCATCTGCTTGTAGGGTCTTCCTGAGATGTCCTCTTCTTTGGTAGCATGTCTGTTGGTGTCATTTTCGTTTGTGACTTGTTCAGGCAGCCGTGATGTTGAGATTTCATAGTTGTAGTGTCCCTGACATTTCGAGGAAACACAGTCTCACAGAAGGTCACCCTGTCCCTCTGTCTCTTACAACTTTCCTCATCTTCTTCCTCAATGTTGCCTGAACCTTAGGTGAAGAAATTGTATTGCAGATGGGTCAGTTGGGGCTGGGCAACACATGATCACTTGTTTTCTGTATTTTGATCATTGTGGTTTTCTGTAATGTCTTAGCTTGGGTTTTATTGCTGTGAAGAGACACCATGACCAAGGCAACTCTAATAAGGACAACATTTCATTGCGGCTGGCTTACAGGTTCAGAGATTCAGCCTATTATCATCAAGACAGCGTCCAGGCAGACATGGTGCTGGAGAAGGAGCTGAGAGTTCTACATCTTGACTTGACTGCAGCCAGGAAAGACTGTCTTGTAGGCAGTTAGGAGGAGGGTCTCAAAGCCCAGTCCCACAGTGGCACACTTCTTCCAACAAGGCCACACCTACTCCGACAAGGTAATGATCTCCATTTGTTGTAAAGAGAAATTTCTTTCTTGAGGGATGAGAACTGTGAATAAAGTTAGGAAATATGCTGGTTTAGGATAGTGGTGGTAGACTCCTCTAGGATTCAGGAACTCACTAGCCCTGGGGAGTTGACTAGGTTTTCAGTATCAGGCATGATTTTTCTCTTGTTGAGTGTGTCTTAAGTCATATTAGTTATTGGTTCCTACCAAGAGATAAGTGCTACGATTGTATCCTTGGTATGTATACACACACTCACACACACACACACACACACACACACACACACACACACATTATTGTTATTTGATCAGAGTTTGTGATTTTCTTTCTATAGATCATGTGCATGTTTTGTTAGATTTATACCTAAGCACTTAATTTTTTTGGAATGTTAATATAAATAGAACTAGATTTTAAATTTAAATTTAATTTGTTTGTTAATAAATTTGTATCTAGGGAAGCAATCAATTTTTGTCAATCAACCTCCATGTCTTTTGTGATTGTCCAGTTACCTTTCCATAACTGATTTCAGTATAACTGTGTTATGGTATGAGAGAACAGGTTATGTTTTCTATTCTTTTCCACTTATAGAGTACATTTAATGGCTTTGGATATTGTCTGTTTTGTTGAAAGTTCCACATGAGCTCAAGAAAAATGCATCCTCTGTTATTGTTATGGAGTTATCTACAGTTGTTGATTGATGGTATTATTGAGTTCAACTGTGTCTTCACTAGTTTTCTAGTTTCTGTTCATTTTTGACAAAGGAGTGTGGAAATGCTAATCTATCATGGTAGATATATTTATTTCTCTATAGAGATTCTGTCAGATTTTTACCACACACACACACACACATACACACACACACACACACACACACACACACACACACACACACACAGTCTTTTGTAGCTCAGGCTAGATCCTCCTGCTTCTACCTTCTTAGTGCTAGGATTACAGGTATTTGCCACCAGGCTCAGTTTTCCCACTGATCAAGAAAGAGTCAGCATGCAGGGGGACTGACCCCACCTCATCCTAACAGCTTCCACAAACTTCAAGCAGCTCTTTGAAAAGTGTCTCCTGTAGAGCTTGGCTCAGCTCATCAGACAATCAGACTTCCCAGAGAAGGACCTGGGGCTGCGTCCTCTGGAGATGGAGGAAGCTTCAGACTATCCTGTACATTTGAAGTATGATTTAAATTTTGGAAGATAGAGATAAGTTTCTAATTTGAAGAACAGGAAAGTCACTCTTTTGATAGTGGAAGTTTGTAGAAGATTCTAAGCATGAAAGATTGAAAAATGTATTCTAAAAGGTTGGTGAAGCACATTCAAGTCCTGAGCTGACAGCAGCCTCATGTGTTATTAAAGCCTGACTTTAGAGTTGAGGGAAATCTCCCACTGGGGAAAAATAAATGCGAGCTGGTTTTTAACACTTGGCTAAACAAGCAAAGGGTATTAAACATTCTCTCTCTCTCTCTCTCTCTCTCTCTCTCTCTCTCTCTCTCTCTGAATCTATCTACATATCTATCTACATATTCCTCATGTATCTCTATAGCTATTTACCTACCTATCATCTATCTATCTATCTATCTATCTATCTATCTATCTATCTACCTACCTACCTACCTATCATCTATCTATCAACAGGATCTCATGTAGTCGAGTTGTGTTTGAACTTACTTTGTAACTGAGGACAACCTTGAACTTCTGATCCTTCTGTCTCTGCCTCCTAAAGGCTGGGGTTAGCAGACATGAAACACCACATGCTGTTTTTGTAAGACAGGGTATCCAACTCAGGTTGTCTGGCATGCTATGAAAGCAGTCTACTAATTGAGGTATAGCCCTGGCGCTAATGCTTCTAAATATTATCATTCTGTGTTGAATGCCATGATTTCCAAATTGAACCTCTCTTTGCTACTTCTTGTGCCAGACTCTGGTGTCTCCTTAGTCTGGCATTTCTATCCTCACCCATTCTTTCTCTGCTGTTTATCGATATTTGGGATAAAAAAGCTTCCTTCTAGGGCTGGTGAATGAGCTCAGCCATTAAAAGCACTTGCAGGAAACCTAAGTTTGATTTCCAGCACTTACACCATGGCTCATAACCATCTGTAACTCCAGGGGATCTAATGCCTCCTTCTGACCCCCAAAAGCATCAGGCATGCACGCAGTGCACAGGCATACATGTAAAAAATGTTTATAAAGAGCACTTGATGTTCTTCCAGAGGACCCAGGCTTGATTGGCTCACAGTTGCCTGTAATTCCAGCTCCAGGGTACCTGATGCCAGCTACTGGCCTCTGTGGCACCTGCATACACATGCTTACACCTACTACATCCTTGTACTCACACACACACACACATATATATATATATATATTTATGTATATATATTTATATATACATATATATATATTTATATATATATAAATCTAACATATGCATACATGTATATGTTAGATTTATAACTAAGCACTTCAGTTTTTGGATTGTTAATATAAATAGAACTGGATTTTTAATTTAAAAGATTACATCCTTGCTACTTGTAACTAGGAAAGCAATCAAATTTTGCCAATCAATCACCATGTCCTTTGTGATTGATCAGTTATCTTTCTGTTTTTGATTTTCAATATAATTGCACTATGGTCAGAGAACAGGTTATGTTTTCTATTCTTTTCCACTTATAGAATGCATTTAATGGTTCTGAAAGTGGTCTGTTTTATTGGATGTTCCACATATATGTGTACGTATGTATATGTATATATAGCTATATGTATATAGGTATATATTTATATGTATATGTTCATACATATACATTTATGTTTAAATATATTTATACAAATATATACATATGTATGTATACATATATACATACATATGTACACACATATACATACATACATATATGCATACATACATACATACATAAACACATGCATACATACATAATACCTACATAGATACTAATTTTCTCCTAATTCAGTTGCGCACTAGGAGAGGTAGGGGACCCTCTCAGGCTGGAAAAAAACTGGTAGTCTAGGTGGAGAAGGCTGGATGCTTCAGGTTGCCTAAGACTGGGAGGTTTCTTAGCTCTCTATGTGTTTCAGGGACTTTTGGGATGCTGTCAGTGTTGGTTACCAGGTAGAAAAATGCTCAGATCCCTCAGTTTTGCAGAGCTGATTGCATAACAAGTATCCTTCAACTAAAAAAGCATCAAAAACATACATGGTGTCAACATACACAGGGCTGTGCCTCATGTTTCTAACCACTCTACTGATGACCTCAGCCTTTGGAACATGAGCTATAGTTTATTGTTTCTTTATTGGACATGAAACATCACTAAGGTAACATATATTTTGAACCAGAAGCAATTTTCCTGTAACTGCAAGAACACAAGCTTTTCCTAGGAGAAAAGAATGTTGAGGAGAAATGGACTTTTTATCGCAAGGCATCTCTGGTAGGAGGCATTGAGCTCTGTTTAGCGGCTGTAATTTCTTTTTCCTTTCTTTTTTCTTTTAAAAGGTGATATGTGATTTATTAGCTGGGTGCATCCTAGAGTGTTTATTTCAAAACTGGACACATTCATTTCTTGAGTGGCTAGTTACTGCTTTTAAGGACCTATTTCACAGTATGGGTTCCCTGAAGGAGGCTACCAATAGCTGGGGTGACTATGCAGTCTGTGAGATCCAGGGTAGAGGCCACTGGCTGGAAGAAGTGTCCCCAGGACTATTCCTGAGTAGAGAGGTCTTGGTGATGTCACCTCCTGGTATCCTGAAACAGAGCAGGATGCCCCAGTCCAGGCATCTGCAGCCTGAAATTGTCTATTTTTATTATTTCAGCCACTCTGTGACAACCTGAATAAATTGTTCACCCCTGGAGGTTTTGGGGATTTTCCCATGCAAAATGGGGGACTGGGATGGCAGCTACTATGATTACAGGGGGGAATGTCCAATCCACACACATTCCCCAAGGTGTTGGTTCAACTAAGCTATTCAGCTGTCCCCTTCCCATTGTCAAGTTCACTGTACGTCTGCTGGCCTTGTATGTCGGTTACCCGAGCATGTCCTGAGACATGTACATTGCTTCCCATCACCTAGCCCAAGACAGAATACCAATTCCTTGTTAGAACACAGGAGACCATTAATGATTGTCAAGTGTTTCAAACGTTTCCTTTTGGAAATATTTTTAAACTGTGTAGTTGAAGAATAACATAGAGAGCTTTTATAAGCTTTGAAAAATGTGTGCATGAAGGACTGTATATAGAGGCCAGAAGCCAATCTCCACGGTTGCCCCGTGGCACCATCTGCTTTGGGTTTTTTGTTTGTTTGTTTGTTTGTTTTTAGTTTTGATTTTTGGGACAGGATTGCTCACTAGCTTGGAATTCACCAATCCAGCTGAGATGAATGCTCCTGTCTCTATCTCCCTAGCACTAGGATTATAAGAGCCTGCCACCACACTTAGGGATTTTTTTTTTTTTAAACATGGGTTCTGGGAATCAAGTTTAGATTCTCATGATTGCAAAGCAAGCACTTCACCAACTAAGCTGTATCACTCACCAGTCTTGTTCGCGTGTGCTTTTTGTTCAACTTTCATAGCGGTAACGTATATACCCACCAGCACTGTTTATTATTTTATCACACAAGTAAGCTATTCCTGCCTCCTGCCCTACAGAGATCACACCCAGAAACTGAGACGATCTGATAGCAATGAACAGCATCCTTGCAACGCAAGAGTGAGAAGCTGGGGGTGGATGCTCAAGGTCCCTAGTTCCTAACCTGTCCTGGAGTCTTTACGTGCTGCAGACAGGCATAAAATATAGGCCCCTTCTCAGGCTGGTGCTATGGATCATTGGCTGAAGGTCCTGATCGCCAAGCTGGTGACCCGAGTTCAATCTCTTGACTACACATGGTGGAAAGATAAAACTGAGTCTGACTTTTCAAGTTGTCCTCTGGCTTCTGCACACAGTGTGCTATGTCCGCCTTCCCCCAGAGAGAGGTGGGAGAGGGTAGGGGAGGGAGAAGGAGAGAGATGAACACACAAATAAACGAATAAATACATCTAGTAAATGGAGCTCTCATCTATTTAGAGCCGCAAGCAGCATGTGGATGCACATATTTGGCCATTATTCTTCTGTGCAGCAGAGACGGTTAGATGAATTGATTGATGGCCCTGCTTGCATGCCCGTCGCTGCCACACAAGGAAAACACAATGAGGAGGAACAGAGACACAGGAGCTTACAGATTCCACCTTTATTCTACAGACAGCCTTTAGTAACCTGAACTTGGCAAGCCCTGCTCAGAGCCCGAGTTTCCTCTTTTGTAAAATGAAGGTGGGTGAGGATGGGGGAAGGGAAAGTTAGAGGGGAAAGAATGGTCAGTGTGGATGGAAGTGGGTGTAGTCATCTGGCTACCCTGAGAAGCTGACTCTCAGAAACTGTGAATCTTCACCAGGCTGCTTGGGAAGAAGGCTTGGGAGATACTTGGAGTCAGGAGATACAGGATCGGGCTAAAGGAGCAGTTGAGGTCCAGCCACAGCTTGGGCTAACCTCACAGAGATATCCGGAGTGCATGCATCCAGAATACCAGCGTTTGGACAGCTTGTCACTTATAGAAACCAAATCAAGGAGCAGAGTTGGGAATCTCTAAATGGGGGCTTTATTTGGAGAGCTGGCAATCCGAGCTGACAGCAGATTAACATTAAAGAGCTGTGTTTTATAACTCATCTCACTTGGCAGATCCTAGAGAGAGAAGTGGGTGGGATAAAGACCGTCAATCATCCTGTCAAGTCTGAAGTTCAGTAGGAAGCCTGGTCAGGTGGTCAGCATGGCCCCAAGATTTGTGGTCTATCTGTACCTCTGGAGTTATCCCCTCAAGCTTTTTCCTCATTCTTTGAGTTTAGTCATTCTGTTCTGGTGTCAACCTTGGATTCTTTCCTAGACATCTGGGCCAGGAGGAGTTAACTCAGAACAAACCAGCATGTGCTGGGCTGGTAATATAGCAGGAAGGGACTGATTCCTTTCTCACTATGGGGCTATATGTAGATGTTTAGAATACAGACTATGAAGTAACTACTCCATCTTTCCTATCCTCTTTCTCCAACTTACCGTTTTTGTGTAGTATCAAGTAACGGAAGAACATTGAAGGGCCACACTCAACAAGGTACCAAGGTGGCCAGGTACCTGAGCTGGCAGCTCTCTGTGGCTGGGGTCATTTTCTCAATGAGACTCTTTGTTGCTGAACAATAATGACTTCATGTAAGGCTCACCTGGAAAACAAGTTACTGTGTTCCCCCACTATACGAAAGCAGGAGGCAGCTATTAGCAAACAGAAAAAAAATGTGGATATTACATTCCCAGGGATGGTGGAAGACTGTGGTGCTCAAATTTTATTACTCAGAAGAAGGGAAAGGAGCAGTTGGGGGCTCATTCAGTCAAGGCCAAACAATAAAGTCACATCTAACAAGTCCTTGACCTTGTCTTCATTCTCCCTAGGATGGGACCATTCACCAGCTACATATCAGAGTGGTTTCAAGCTGTCTTGAGGATGCCACATACTAGCCTTGGCCTCTGTTACAGGGACCTGGAACTTCCTCATGTCTTTTTAAAAAAGATACACCGTTTAATTTACTTATTTTAATTTATTTTGGCATATCTATTTATGTATGCACATGTCTGTTCTTTGTATGAATGTGTGTGCATATTTACATGGAGGCCAGAGATCAGTCTTGGCCATCTTTCCTCAGGCTCTGTCCTTCTTGTTTTTTGAGATATGGCTTCTCACTGGAATCTGAGGCTCTGTCATTAAGTCCCAGGGATCCACTTATCCTTTCTCACTAGCACTGAGGTTGCAGGCAAATGCCAATTCTCCTGGCTTTGTTTGTATAAAGATCCAACTCAGGTTCTTATTCACAGTTCTGACAATTTTATTCCCCAGAGCCCAAAGCCTTCCAAAGCCACACTCATTTTTTCTGCTGCCTGTAGACTGACTAGAGAACTTGCTTCAAGGAAAAAAAATTCTTTTTGGTGTCTGGTTCAACAGAGGAAACACTAAATGTGAGGATTAGACTCCGTGCTGTCTGTAACTCAAAGCCCTTGGCCACATGAGAAATCCATCAATTTGCCAACCATAAGCCAATTGACAGAGCATAGAACTAAGCCAGAGAGAATGGGGAAGTGCCATTTCCCTGGAATCACACAAGTTACCTGCAGAGGTCACTGAGGTACACCCTGGGGAGCCATAGCCAACCAGCTAGTGAACTTCCTTTTCTTCTCTGTCTTGCTGAGAGGTGGCCTTGGTGTTTGGCAGCATCTGCAGGGAACATTGTGATGGATAGGGAAACAAAGAAACCTCTTTTCTTGGACCATCATCAAGATGGCTCAGCCCATCAAAGGTGCTTGTCACCAAGCCTGACAACCTGAGTTCCATCCCCAGGCCCCATGTGGTGGTGGCAGAAAGATCACAAACTCCCCAAGTTTGTTTTCTGACCTCTACGTGGCATGCCCCCCCAACAGATGCTGAAAGAAAGGTTTTGAAAAGAATGAGAAATCTAAAAATAAATAAATAGAATAAAGAAAAGCTGTGTCTTATCGTGTTCCATTCACCCAGGACAGGAACAATGAGTGTAGGAGCTGAAAGCCTGTCTCTGATAGTCCATCTCTATTCACTGGCCTCCTCAAAGCCCCCCTCCCATCGGGCTTCGTACTCACTGTATTCCTTGGAAGTTTAATGAGAGCTTCAGATATTCTGTCATTTGTATTTCTAGGTCTTATCTCTGCAGAGTGTATTAATATGGAAATTAATTTTGTGCTCATCAGGTAGGAAATAACTTATCAAGGCATGGGTCTTTTAGCATTATTGGCAGTTCTTCCTACCTCATCTCTGGAAGCTGAGTACTTAATAATACCCAAACAGGGGACAATTAATTTGCTGCAGATCCTAGGACTAGTCTTGAAGCTGGAGAAGAGCTTCCTGAGCTTTTTAAGTCTGGGTAAGATCCATGCCTACCATCTCAATCTTCCTTCCCATGCCTTTTGCTTGTGTGCCACCAGCACAGTTTATAATCTAACTGGCGTCTAGACGTTTCCCCAATGCATCTTAGTTTCTTAAATTGGACTCAAATTCCTTTGTCTCACCTACTTCTCCTGAGAAGCATCTACTTCAGATTTTTGTTTTTTTGAGACAGGAACTCATATAGTTCAGTGTAGTGGTTTGAATGAGGATGGCCCTTATAGACTTGGTGTTTGAATCCTTAGTCCCCAGCTGGTGGAATTGTTAGGGCAGGATTAAGAGGTGTAGCCATGTTGGAGGAGCTGTGTCAGTGGGAGTGAGTTTTGAGGTTTCAGAAACTCTCTCTCTCTGCCTCCTACTTGTAGATCATGATGTGAGCTCTCAGCTTTTGCCTCAGCACCATGCCTGCCTCCTGTCTGCTGCTATACTCTCTTCATGATGGTCATAAACTCACCCTCTGAAACTGTAAGCCCCAATAAACTCTTCAATAAGGTGCCTTGGTCATGGTGTCTTTTCACAGCAATAGAAAAGTGACTAAGACCCAGGCTGGCCTTAAACTCAGTGTGAAAAGATGACCTTGAACACCCGTTCCTATTGCTTTACCTCCCTACTGCTGAGATTACAGGTAGATCACACCTGGTTTATGTGGAGCTGGAGATGGGACCCAAGTCTGTTTATGCTAGGCAAGCACTCTACCAACTGAGTTAGTCACCTGTACATTCCTACTTAATCTTGGAAGGTTGCCATAATGTCACTTCCCCTGAAGGCTGGAACTCGTTTAGTCTGCTTCCAGGGACTATATGTCCACGCTACACTGGCTGACTCAGGCAAACTCTTGGGAGGCTAGGCAGGACAGTGGCAGAAGGAAATGGAGAGAGAAAAAAGAGGAAGGAGATGGAGAAAGGAAGGAAAGAAAGGGAGAAGGGAGAGGGGAGAGAGGAGAGGAAGAGAAGAGAGGAGAGGAGAGAGGGCGAAAGGGGAGAGGGGAAATGGAGAAGCAGTTCCCTTATGAACGGCCAGGTACAGCTTAATTGATTTCTCTTTAAAGCAGTAATAACTTGTAGGATTCACCAGGTGATGTCTCAAAGCTTGTTGACCACAAGAATTCCACTTCCTTCTTCTAGTTTCAAAAGGCTTGTACCCCAGTTGTTAGTTTCCCCTCAAAGAAGCCCTCCCCCTGGAACATTCCAAAAGGAGGAAGTCTGATGTGTTCTTCCCCGACTGTGAGAGCCTTCCTCCTCCTCTTAGGAGAAGAAGCTCATCAGGAGATGCAGCCCAGCCTGCTCCCCAGGGCTGGGGCAATGGGGAGAGAATAACGACTCAAAGAAGAAATGGAACTATTGTGCAATGCAGGGGCATCACTGGAGGGCAAGAAGCCATTTCCCATCCACATGTATTAGCTCAGGTCTCTTTAGTACCCTGCTCAGAACATTCTCCACATCTAGACTTTGTTCCATCTCTTTTTAAAAACCTCCAAATACATCTAATACATATTATTTGGTGACTCTCCCTTGGCTTCCATTCTGGAAACTTCTACCAAGTTTGTGATATTAATGTACACTGCTGAGTTGTTTCACCCTCCACTTCCAACTTCGTGACAGGTAACAAAAGACTTTGTGAGAAATTGTGCTTTTTACGCTAAGATCACTTTGCTCACCCTCAGGTCGTCCATCACCTGCCGAGCTTTGAGTAACTCTCACAGTAGGTTGATTTATTTGTGTGCCAGAGAAGGACACTGAATGTCCTGTACTATGATCACTCTTAATGTGAGGAAATTAGAGTCAGTCTGATACCAGAGAGCCCAGAGAGTCTTCTGTCTCCATCTTTCATGAAGCTGGGTGACAGTGTTTGAACCACCTTGCTATGTAATGTGGGTGCTGGGATCAAATTCAGACCCTCATGCTTGTCTACACAGTGCCCTAGTACACTCAGATATCTTCCTAGGCCAACAGATATAAATTAGCTGACACCACATAGCTACTGGAATTAGACATAGACTGTGGGGTCCCTAGTGGAGGAGCTAGAGAAAGAACTGAAGGAGCTGAAGGGTTTGCAGCCCATTAGGAGGAGGAACAATATGAACCAACCAGTAACCCCAGAGCTCCCAGGGACTAAATCACCAACCAAGGCATACACATGGAGAGACCCATGGCTCCAGCTGCATATGTATAGTAGAGGATGGTCTTGTTGGTCATCAATGGGAGGAGAGGCCCTTGGTCCTGTGAAGGCTCAATGGCCCAGTGTTGGGGAATGCCAGGACAGGTAAGTGGAAGTGGGTGGGTTGGTGAGCAGGGGAAGGGGGGAAAGGATAGGGGGTTTTCAGAGGGGAAGCCAGGAAAGGGGATAATATTTGAAATGTAAACAAAGAAAATATCCAATAAGAAAGAAAGAAAGGTAAATAAATAATATATATATAATTATATAATATATAATATTATATATATGTATATATATATATGTAGACTGTGGTGGGAAGGCTGTTAAAATGAAGCATGCTGGGTACAAGAGTCTGAAGGATGGAATATTGAAATTTTCCACAGATTAAGTGTGGCTACAGCGTCAGCGAGAGACCCTATCTCACAGGACTAAGGCAGAGGGCAGAGAGTGTCAGAACAGGACACAGATATGCATTTCTAACACATGCACACACAGACACACTCACACAGACACACACAGATACGCATGCACACAGTATCTGCATGGAGCTTTTTGAACGTATAATATCTACATATGACTTCACAGCCCGAACACAGCAGGAAGGAGATCCTGTGTCCTTAAGGTGAGGGAGTCGCATGCCTAAGAGAACGGAGAAAGAGTAGCTGACGCAGAAGGGTCAGCCTCCATGCTCCCACTCCGCAGCGTCCTCTTTGGTAAGCCACTGTCCTTCTTGAGTTCCTCATTTGTCAGATTGGGGCAAAGTACATAATACCCGTGGTACAGCCATCTTGTACTCTGAGCAAAGACAAGTGAATACAGATGGAAGTCCTCTGTGTGCTTAGCAGCACTAAGTCAATATTTGACTTTAATTATTTTGTTCCAAGTTGGAGGGGCAAGGAGAGTGTGCTGTAAGATTTAAAAATAGTTCTCTCTGCAGTTGAAGAAAATGAGTTTGAGGAAGGGATGACTTTCCATTTGTTAAAGAATTTATTGAGGTGAACTTATAGAGATATAAAATGGGGGGCAGGGGAGGGAGAAGGATAGAGGAGGACTGGGAAGCTGATTATGAACACAGATTCTAGGATTGTTGGATTTTATCCCCCCAGCACCTTCTAAGACAGGCAGAGTAGCACCCGAGTGTTAGCCAAGGACATGAGAGGTAGACTCAGGACAACCAGAAGTTCGAGTTCATCCTCAGCTGCACAGCAGGTTCAAGGTCAGCCTCATGTAACAAGAAAAAGAAGGGAGGCCTGCTCTGTCTTGTCACATGATGCCCAGTCCCTCTGTGGAACTCTGAAGACCCTACCAGCAAGGGGAATATTATTAGATGCAGCTTCCCCACCTCAAATTCCTAAGCCTTCAAGATCACCAGCTGAGTTCTTCATAGATCACTCCATGGTTTCCAGTTACAGGACAGAAAACAGACTAGGATGGACTGTTTCTTTAAGGCAGGGGCCAGCCAATAGCAACCCAGAAGCCAAATCTGGCCCACCATCTGTCTCTGTATAGCACATACGCTAAAATGGTGTTTTAACTTTTTTAATTTAACTAATTTAATTTTATTGAGTTATAATTATCATAACATAAAATTAGCATTTCAGGGGCATGGCTTCTTCCTTTTTGTTTTAATTAATTAATTACTTTTTTAGTCATTATTTTTTTTTTTGGTCTGAAAATTTCTTTTTTTTAAGGTTAAGATTTCAAGATTAATTTGTATTAATGTCAGTGTTTGTGTGTGTGTATGTGCGCATATGTGTGTGTTTCAGTGTCTGTGTGGTCTTTGTTTTAGTGAGTATGCATACATGTGTAAGGGAGTCAGAAAAAGGTACTGGAACTCATGAACCTGGCAGTGTGTGTGTGATGGGAACCCAACTCAGGTCTTCTGGAACAGCAGCGAGTGTTCTTAACCATCAAGCCATTTTTTTAGGCCCCTGTTGGGAAATTTTATACTTGTACATAACGTATTCTTTATTACTCTTACCCTGTACCCTCTCTTGTCTAATTTCCATATCTACTCCCTCCACAGTTTCTCACCCCCTATCCAAGGGGTTCATAACTGTCTGGACCATCTGGGGCACCATTTTATTGGAAGTGTCCATTGGTGCTTGGTATGACCATTGGTGGGCACACACTTGCAGGCAATGATTTACCTCCTCCTTGATACTATCAGTAGCAAAGGGTTCAGCAGTGAGGGGTACTCCATCTCCACCCACTCCTGATTATTGATAGACACATTATCTTGCAGATCCAGTATATACATCCACAGCTGCTGTGAGTTCATGGCTGTAATGGATGGATGCATGTACAACGTGCATAAGGATGTGCGTGTCATCAGACGACAACACGATGGAGTCAATTCTTTCATCTTTATGTGAATTCCAGGGATTGAGCAGTAGAAGAAGATATTTCTTCCATGTGAGAACTCTGTGAAAAACAAATTTTAGTGGCCTTTGTAAGGGGATGTCTGTGTGTGTGTCTGTGTGTACCAGTGTGTTGGGATGTACTGTGTGAATGTTGTCTTTGTATATGAAATTGTTGATTGCTGTGCCGGCAGAGAGCTGAGTACTGGCTGGATTTTGGTATTGTTATTCTTACGGCTCATCGCCTGACTCAGTATATTGTAAACACTCTTCCTCCCTTACCTGTTGATTGACTTGATAAGGATCCAGTGGACAATGGGTAGGCAGGAAAGAAAAGGCAGGACTTCCAGGTTGAGAGAGAGCTTTGGGGAGAAGGATCAGACTCAGGGATTCATCAGTTGGAAGCTGAGGGAGAAGGTCATGAACATTAGCAAAGGAGTAGAGCTGACCACGGAGAGGGACATGGGGCCAGAATTAGGTTAGTTATATGAGCTAGCTGGGAGGTAGCTCGAGGAAAAGGCCTAGCTTTTATAAATATTAATAAGTCTCCGTGTCGTTATTTAACCACTGCCAGGTCCAGAAAATTATACCAGTGTGTGTCCGTGTCCGTGTCCTTGTGTGTGTCAGTGTATGTGTGTGTGTGTGTGTGTATGTGTGTGTGTATGTGTGTGTGTGTGTATGTATGTGTGTGTGTATGTATGTGTGTGTATGTGTGTGTGTATGTATGTATGTGTGTGTGTATGTATGTGTGTG
>NW_022196891.1:23625952-23642532 GCF_008632895.1 Mastomys coucha | reverse complement strand
GTGTATGTATGTGTGTGTGTATGTATGTGTGTGTGTATGTATGTGTGTGTGTGTATGTGTGTGTGTATATGTATGTGTGTGTGTGTATGTGTGTGTGTATGTATGTATGTGTGTGTATGGGTGTGTATGTATGTATGTGTGTGTATGTATGTGTGTGTGTATATGTGTGTGTATGTGTGTGTATATGTATGAATGTGTGTATGTATGTGTGTGTGTATGTATGTATGTGTGTGTGTGTGTGTAGGCAAAGGACAACCTTAGGAATGGTTCTAAGGTTCTTCTTTGCTTCACTGTGTTTGGAAGACAGAGTCTCTCACTGGCCAGGAGGTGAGCTTAGGCTGGCAAGCAAACCCCAGCATCCCCCTGTTTCCTCGCTTCCCATAACTGGAAATACAAGCCTGCACCACCACACCCTATCCTCCTTTAAAATGTGATTCCAGGGAGCACATTAATGTCCTTGTGTTTTCAAGGCAAGGATTTTTACCAGCAAAGCTATTTCTCCAGTTCCTATAAAGTTTTTTTTTTTTTTTAAACATATTCCTGCTCATTCTATGGCTGATTTCTGGCTACAGAGGCAGAGTTGAGCAGTTGGGATAGCAACATGGTGGCCCACCAAGCCAGACATACTTTCATCTGGTACTTTGTGAAAAGTCTGTTGGTCCCCGATTTTAGGTCTTAATAAGACTAGGGTGGTCCTACTTCCTTGGGAAATGGGCAGTCTTTCTTCTTTTCTCTACCTTCTGGCTTTAGTGAAACAAAAAATTTACACTGCTATTTTTCTCGACAGGTTTGTCATAATCTTCAATATCTATAGCTATGTGGTTCCAAAGATCCCTGAAGAGGGTCACATCATATAGACCAGGTATATACAGGTCTCCACCCATATAATTCTTAGTTCCATTTCCTAGCTTCCTTCACTGCTTATAGCTGATGAAGTTGTGGAAGGCCTAAAGTGTTGTATGGAAGGCTGAGTCAGTTCAAGTTCAGGCCATCAATCCACACTGTGTTGTATCTATTCATTCTCCATGTTGCCCAGTTCTTGGCCTATGGTATCTTTTGCAGAAGATCCTTAAAATTTGAGTGTCCTGGTCTAAATCCATTGACCATGCCTGGTGTAAGGATTGCCAGCACTTCTGTTTTTGCGCTAAACCATCAGCCCAATGGTACACAAAGGTTCTTAAGATATAGATAAAGAAGACAGGGAGGCATTTCAATGTCATGTTCTTTTTAGTGGGCAGTAACCTACAGGAACTTGAAGAAGTAGCATCTTGCATAGATGGGGTGAAGGTAGGAACATCAAGAGGTGTTATGAGACAAAGTAATTGAGTGCCTTCCACGCAGATGCTCTAGGAAGTCTGTAGAACGTGAGTCATGGAAGAAAGAGGTCTTGCAAGATATGTGAAGCACCCCCTCTGGAGGGTTCTATTGGTTAAGCACTTATTGTGCAAGCATGAGGCCATGAGTTCAAAACTTCAGAATGCACGTGAATGCTCCCAGTGTCTAGATTGGATTTGACAGAAGCTCAAGGTCACAGTGGGCTATGCAGTTGACTTTGAGACTAGTTAGAGCTATCTTCCATCCATATACGCTCTCCATATACATGTATACACACATGCATGTATACACACACACACACACACACACACATACACACACACACACCACACACAGCACAAGGAGCCACAGAGCCCTTCATTGATAACTTCCTTAAACAAGGAGTTCAAGGACAGAATCCATATACACCTAGAAACAACAGAGGTCAGGGTTTTTTTGACTGATGGCAGGTGAGTTTGCTGTTTTGTTGAGAACTTGTCCCACTGAGATAGGAGATGGCCCGGTTCTAACAACAGAGAGGGAGGAAGGGGCCTTTTGGTAGAATGGTGTTCCTTACTTGTCCACAGAATCACTTCAGACAAAATGTTGCCTGGGGGCCAACGTAAGTGTATGCCTGTCACCACCTTACACTGAACTTCCCAGCCCCGTGTAGAATAGGCATCACAGACACTGGGTTCGAAATAGCTCATCTGGGACACTGGACAGGCATCATTATCCTACGGATGATCTTCAAGAATTTTTTCTCTCATTGACACATATATAATCCAGCCCTCTTTTTCTAATTCAAAGAGAGTGTAACCCTGAAACAACCCCGGAGCTGCATAAACCTGGGGCCTCTCTTCACTCCTGAGGAGTTTGCCAGGCTTTGTCTTGCATTTAATAAAATCCTCACCGTTACAAATACTTGTCTTATATTTACATGTACGTGCATGTGCACGCGCACATACATACGTGCGCGTACATGTTTGCGTGTGAGACAGGGCCTGCCTGGGTGGAATTCGGAGGACAATTTGTAGTCGTCAATTCTCACCATCCATCGCTTGGGTCCTGGGAACGGAACTCTTTTCTTCAGGCTTGACAGCAAGCCATCTTTACCCACGAAGCCACCTAACTAACCCAGTCCTCACTGCTTTAATATCGCCTCTCTCTCTAAGAGGTTCTGTTCTTGTACTTGCAGGGCAGGAGCCTGGCAAACAGAGCCAGCCTCAGCGCCACCTCACTAGGGACAGCAGCTTTGCTGGCTCACACTCTCTAACTAACACCTGACTCCAGGATCCCAGCTCAGCCCTGAGTTTTACCTGCCGTGGGCATCCTTCTTTTTCCTCCTCACGTCTACTTCCTTTCGTCATGATCAATAGCTCACATCAGTCACACCAACGAGCTTAATCAGGGAACGGCTTCAGTTATTGCATCCGCTGAAGATGCATGCCTCAAGGACCATCTGTCTTCTCTTTCCACTTACCAACCATGAAACAACCATAGGACCTAAAGAATGAGGTCAGTAATTAGGAAAAAAAGGTCACTGGGACAATGTTAGGCTGTTCAGAACTTGTTTATGGTCCTACGGGCATCTTGTAGCTCCTAAGTCCTCTCTGCCAGTCAATCAATCAGGTTGGAGGAGACATTTGAGGCTGTAGAGTAGAAGAGAAGTAATCAGAAATGTCTGCACTAGCCTAGATGACCCAGTACGGTAGACCAGCACATTGGGCATCCTTGCTGCTAGTGGTCGAGGAGCTACCCAGGGCTCCATCAGGTGCTTGAAACAGAAAATGCCTACCTTGCCACACCCAGTGGTGACACTACATTTTACTTATACTACATCTCCTCAGTGACGGAGCCACTCCTATAGATCAATGGTTTCCAAACTGTGCAGAGTGAGTTGGGGAGCTTTTCCTTTGAGACACTGTCCCATGTGACACAGACTGGCCTGCAACTCAGTAAATGACCAAGGATGGCCTTCTGTTATTCTGATCCTCTTGCCCCTCCACTTCCTTGTGTTGGGATCACAGGTGTCCACTGCCACACATGGCTTTGCATGTAGTAGTGACCATTGAACCTGAGGCTTCCTGTATGCTAGGCAAGTGTTCTTCCAGCTGAAATACATTTTTTGCCCCTAGTCCTAACTACCCTTTTGATGATGAATTCTTTCTTCATGGTCCTACTGGAAACAACTCATCTTGGAGCCATTCTGAGAGTCCAGAGAGTTTCCCAGGTAGGAACTGAGCTAGAGCAACATCAAGCAAGATGCTGGGCCACCATCAGTATGGTTACACATGAGCTTACAGTGGTGACAAATGACCAAACAACAGCTGCATAGCAGAAATGCAGCCTCAAACAACCCCCATCCTGCCCCCACCCATACAACAAGAGTCATCATTGATGGAGTAAACATTGGGCAAACTCCTACAAAGACACAAGATCAGGAGAAACTTTTCCATACTGCAAAAGCATGACATTTTGTGTTGTCAGGGTCTCTAGAGTGACAGTTTGGAATACTATTCTCCCAATTAAAAACATAGTTTGATTTAAATAGGAAGTTTTCTTGATAAAATCATAAAGGGTCAATGCTTACAGGATAATGTGAGCTCCTTTTCATAAAAATGTGTAAGATTTATTGCTATCGTTGTTATATGGATGTGTGAGTCTCTATGTGTGTATGTGCACTTGTGTGTGTGCCCACAGGCCAGAGAGTAGGGTGGAGCAGCAGGTGATTGTGAGCTGCCTATTCTGGCTTCTCTCTTAACAACTGAGCCATTTCTCCAGCTCAAAGATTCTTTGTTTTGGTTTGGTTTGGGGTTTTTTTTTGAGACAGGGTGGGTTTCTCTGTGTAGCCCTGTCTGCACAGGGCTGGAACTCACTCTGTAGACCAGGCTGGCGTGGAACTCACAGAGATCTACCTAACTCTGCCTCTCAAGTGCTGGGATTAAAGACGTGTGCCACCATGCCTAGATAAGATTATTATTTTTTTTTTAAATCAAAAGCTAGGAGACTATACAGATGACTAAGCTCTGTAGAGTCTTCATTGTTTGTTCTTCTAGAGTTTAGCTCCCAGCACCCACCTTGGGCAAGTCACAGCCTTTTGTAACTACAGCTCCTAGAGAGCTTCTGATCTCACAACCTCATGTGCACTCCTGCCCCATCACTCCACATACACATAGTTAAAAATAAAACAAACCTTTAATAAACATTTTAGTCTTCTAGCTAAATCTTAATGTTCAAAAAAATTTTGATCCGTTAATAAGGAAACACACTCCAAGGTACAACAAAACCAGCCGTCCTTTTAGCAGAAGGAAAAACTGTGCATGAGATATTCATTTAAATAATCTTTTGTGACTCTTGTTTTCATGAAACATGTTTTTCAAATGCGGAGGCTTTTGCATAATACCACCCCTAAGCTTCAAAACATAGTTAAGAAAACATTTACATAATGAAAATGAAGAATTTAACATTTTACTTTAATGTCAAGAATAAGATTTGCAGTTTGGTCTCTGCAGAGAAAAGAGCAATTGCTTTATGCAAATGGAACGTAGTCCAGGTTTTTCCAGTCTTGTAATTGCATTATATTGCCTATGATGCTATGAGATGCTGTCCCTTATGACTCGGTGTCAGCCAAGCCCCGATAATCTAAAAAGCATATGCATGGAAAGGAATATTTCCATTTAAGCATTCATATACACTTTGTTTAATCTGAGCAGGTAGTATACCTTCACGATTCCAGAAACTCCTGGCAGCACATGGTATTTGCTGAAATGGCTCGGCTTATCTTTGTTCCTATCTGATCACCAGCCTGTTCCCACAAGTAACCACTCATGTTAATTTTATGCTTCTCATTACAGAATTTGTTGTTTCCTGTAAGCAAATGTGGGTGTTTGTTCCCATCTCTTTCTTTTTTTCCCTCACAGAAAATAGACTGTATACAGGCAGGGTTGCTTTGCTGTCTTCGTGTTTTGAAGCCAGCAGTTTTTTATTAGTCACTCAGAGGTGGCCTTTGGGTCCTTTGAGTTTCATAACAATGTTAGGTGGCCACTTCTTTAAAGTTTTATTCTTTCAGTGTGTGAGAGTGTTCACACAGTCATGTGCATGTGAATGCACACACTCACACACGTACACACACACACACACACACACACAGAGAGAGAGAGAGAGAGAGAGAGAGAGAGAGAGAGAGAGAGAGAGAGAGAGAGAGAGAGAGAGAGAGAACTGCTATCTGTGGAGGGTCCTGCAGCAGTCCCAGCCCTCCAAGAGGTTACAGGTTATTATAAGCCATTCAAGGTAAGTACTAGGACTGGAACTTGGGCCCTCTGAGAAAGTAGTACATGCTTTAACTGATGAGCCATCTTTCCAGCCCCTCAAGCCCATTTTTACTGCTGAACCTCAATTGTTTCCAGATGACCAATGAATCTTGATGTTCTTTCATTTTTTGTTTATTTATCAATTTATTTACTTGTCTATTTAAGACAAGGTTTCACCCTTTATTACAGACTGGCCTTGAACTCACTATTGCCTTCCTTCAATCTCAGTGCTGGGATTACAGCTGTAAACCACCTTGCCCAACATAAAATGAGATTTTCATATTTCCTACCATGCAATTTTGTTGAGAAGTTTGTCTTTGATTCTAAACAAAATTCTAAGCTGTCAAATTTTTCTGTCTTAGGTGGTAAAACCATGGCATGTGTGCACCCACATATACATACCCAAAACAAATGGGTCAAAAAAACCCATACAAGATTTAGCAGTAAGTCAGCTCGCACACAGCCACAACTGTTGTGCTTGCACATCGTTTTCCTTGGTAATCACACAGAATTCCAACACAACTCCTGTGGTCCAGATGTGAAATGTCCCCCACAGGTTCATGATTTCAAACATTTGGTTTGGAGGTAGTGCTGCTGTTTGGAAGGTTGTAGAGCCTTTAGGAGGCAGAACATTGCTGCAGAAAGCAGGTACCAGGAGTGGACCTTGAGATTTTATGGCTTGATCCTGATTCTTCTCTCCTCTCTAACTCCCAACTGTATAAACAAGGCAACCAAAGCCCTCTATTGCCTTTGGTACCATGCCTTTATTGCCACAATGGACTATAGTGGTCTATAACCCCCTGCCTTAGTTTTGTTACTGTTGTTGTGATGAAAATAGGTGGGTACAAGCAACTTAGGGGAGAAAGGGTTTATTTTAATTTCTAATTCTTGTCCAGCATAGTAGGATGTCAGAAGGGCAGGAACTTGAAGTAGCCAACTACAGCCACAGTCAAGAGCAGAGAGAAGATCATTTGGGAACACTCTCCTGTACTCAGCACTCTATCTCTGTCTCTTTGTCTCTCTCTCTCTCTCTCTCTCTCTCTCTCTCTCTCTCTCTCTCTCTCTCTCTCTCTCTTTTAGGTTCAGGGCCCAGACCATGAAATGGTACTGCTTACATTTAAGGGAGGTCCTCTCATTTCAATTAACCCAATTATAAAAATTCCTGGCAGTGAATGCTTGTGGGCCCACGCAATCCAGAGAGAACCTCACCAAGAAGTTCTTTCAAGGTATTCCTAAAACACTTTGAAGAGAAAGACTATTCCAGATCCAAAGTAATCAGGAGCATGATTGTGATTTTTAAATTGTAAACTTATGTATAGTAATACATGGTGTGATTTAGCAAGTAAAGGGATATTTATTGATAATTGTAAAAGGAACGAAGTATTCTAGTTCAGACATATACAAAGTACTAAAACCAGGTCAGAATTCTGTTAAGAATGTACTATGTAGAACCATGCAAATTCTGATGTTACTATCAATTCAGCAATACAGAGAAAGCACAGTTGATTGGCCTGTCTAGATCTTATGACTACGAGTCCTCCACTTGCTAATAGTTCACCAGAAAATAATATCAGTAAAACTATTCTCTTCTGAGGACTTGGAATATTCTATCTGAGAACTTCAATACATTTTAATTAAAAAATAATGAGGAATGGTGAGACAAAGTTGAACTTTAAATAAGCACTTGAATAAAGATTTTTTTAAGAGTATTCATTCAACAATATTTATTAAGGCAGGAGTACTGTGCACTATTCAAAAAAATTCTGTGGACATCTAAGTATAAAAACCAACCTGATTCCATTTTAAGTCAGTATTTCTTGAAGTAAAATGAACAGTAAGTGTTCTATTGCATACCACTGGGTAGCATTGTTGTTGTAGGCAGTGGTGGTGGTGTGATTCTAGAACCTGACTGCTGTCCTATTTTCATTTTTGTTGCTATGATAAAACATTGATCGAAGGCAACTTTGTTTGACTCACCATTATAGGTTATAGTTCATCATTTCAACAAAGACAAGAATTCAGGTAATTAGTCATATCACACTGATAGTCAAGAGCAGAGAGAAATGAATGTACCTATACTTACCCAGTCAGCTAACTTTCTTCCCTCTGATACAGTTCAGAGACTAGCCTAGGGACCAGGTCAATAAACAAATAAGATGATCCCCCACATACATGGCCACAAGCTAACCTGATCTAGATGAGTCCTCAAGTCAGACTCTCTTCCTAGGTGACTCTAGGTTATGGCAAGTTGACATTTTAAACTAATAGTCACAGTAAGCATAAACAAACTACTATTTTTAGGAATAAGACTTTTTTGTATAAGAAAAAATGGTTACTAAAGAGTTGGTATACATACACACAATTATATTAGAAGGCATTACTATACCTTACACTGGTGGGGTAATACCATATGTTGTGTTCTCAAGCCAAACAAAGCTGTGGAAAATGTTCAAAGCTTAACTTGTTATAATTATAAACGTCCTCAACGATGATAGGTTTTGAGGGTGTGAAAAGAAACAATGCTCCAACAAGTTTAAAAGCATTTAGCATTATATAAAGAGATATTTACATATTTTAGAGACTCAATAAGTCATATAGGATTGAGGGTCATATTAAATGATAAAATTTTTCCATTCCATAAATAGAGATGTTGTGGTTGGTTTTTCACTTGAATTATTCACTTGACACACTCCAGGTTGTGGGTGACAGTATACATTCCCCAATGGATCCTGGACTGTAAACAGTGGAAGAAGTGAGCTACATACTCACTTCTCCTGCTTCAAGTTTCTATAGCCTAGACCTCCTTACCATGATGAACTATAACCATGGGTTTATAGTTAGAAAACAAATTCGATTCTCTCTCAAGTTGCTTTTGCCACTGTATTTTGTTGTAGCAAATAGGAAAGGAAACTAAGACACTGAGCCTTATGTGCCACAGCCACAGCCTCTGGCTTCCTAAGAATGTGGTCAGCTAAGCCTCAAAACCAACCAACCATGCAAGCAAGCAAGCAAGCAACCAGGTAGCAAAGATAACTCCCACAAATGCTATTCGAAAAAATATTTAAGAACAACTTGTTGGCACCCGCCACTGCCATGAGCAGGTATGTGGTGGAGAGATGTGAAAGAATAGCAGAATTGTTTGTGCTCTATGAAGAGAGAGGAAATGGGGAGGAGAGGGTTGTGAGGAACAGCCTATGTGGTAGCCTGTGCTGCCACCTGAGGCCATGGTGATGTCCCAGTCTGGGCTGCTGCCAAGGGCTATACCTGGATTCACGACCTTGTGGCAGCAGGGGTTTGTGTCCATGTTTATGTCCACATGTCCCCTGTTGCTCTCAAAGGCCATACAGATGTCCCTGGCTTGGGCTACCATCTGTGACCATGTTGATGTTCAAGGGCTGTGCAGAGCTAGCCCGACCCCTTGCCAGCTGCCTCACTTTGGAGAGCACCCTGTTCCTTGCTTGGGCAGCCCAGTAGATATAGCTCTCGTGGCAGGTGTTGGGGGTGTGTGCAAGAAAGCAGGCAAGTTGACAAAGTCATCCAGGCCCAGATCCAGGCCTTTGAGTTGGCCCATCCCAACATCTATCTCATCTATGAACTGCTGGAGCACATGAAGGGGCCAGTCCTGCAGAATCCAAACTGCAGCATCTCCATGACATAGAGCAATGACAGAATATCCAAGAGGTGTCCATGTGGCAGAACTCAGAGATCTTGAAACAGACTTTGCTAGTAAAACTATTTGGGCAAAAGAATATACTGTGTGATATACCATTACACCACAACTTCCAAGGTGAGATTTAAAAGAATTATTTTTCTATTTCTTTTTCTTTTGGGTGGAGAGGTTGCAAGGGCAGAGGGCAGATGGAAGGTTTTAGAGGTGAATGGGATTGGGGCACATAATGTGGAATTCACAAAGAATCAATAAAAGGTTTAAAAACTTTAACTCTTGGAAGAATTGATAAGTGATTAAGTAATGTTTGGCTCATTTTCTCAGGAAGAGAAAGGAATGAAGGGGCAGCATAGGAAGACAGGATATGTGGGAAATATAAAAATGCGATTTGGGGCAGTAATCAAGTTAAGAGTGCTTATTGCTTTTGCAGAGGACCTTAATTTGGTTCCCAGCATCTGTGTGGGGTAGCTAACAAGTGCCTGAAGCTCCAGCTCTAGGTATTTGACACCTTCTGTTAGTTTGTATAACCAAAAACCACACACACACACACACACACACACACACACACACATACACACACACACACACACACACACACACAGAGAGAGAGAGAGAGAGAGAGAGAGAGAGAGAGAGAGAGAGAGAGAGAGAACAAAGGGGGAGGAAGAGATTTACAAACACGTAATTAGAAATGGAGACTGGAGTGAGAAAGTCTAACATAAATGAAATTGAAGTTTTGAGTATGGAATAGAAGTGATGCTATGAAAACTAATTATTGAGAATATCACCAAGCTAATAAAATGTATTCGGGGCTGGAGAGACAGCTCAGTAGTTAATAGTGTTTGTGGCTCTTTCAGAGGACCTTGGTCTGTTTCCCAGCACTCATGTAGTGGCTCATAATCACCCAAAAAGTTCAGGTCTGGTGGATCTGTCTCCCTCTGTTGATCTCCTTGGTCACAAAACAAATATAGTGTCCACATACAGATATATAAGCAAAACAGTATATATATATATAATGCCAGTGCACAGATTTGAGAAGTAACAAGAATTCTAGGACATATTTAAAAAGAAGGAGAAGGAGGAGGAGGAGGAGGAGGAGGAGGAGGAGGAGGAGGAGGAGAAGAAGAAGAAGAAGAAGAAGAAGAAGAAGAAAAAGAAAACCCATAGCTAAGGTCCTGTTCCCCAATTGGTTCTTGATCTGTCAATAAAGAAGCCATGGGCCAATTGCTGGATGGAAGGAATAGGCAGGACAGGACAGAAGGAATAGGCAGGATTGGACAGAAGGAATAGGCTAGACTTCTGGATCACTGGAGACTGGAGACAAGGAGACAGATACAAGGAAAGGAGAGGAGAGTTTGCCATCTGAGATCTCAGGCAAAGCAATGGCCTCTCCTACATGCAGAAGGTTGGAAGTGTTTAGCAAGGACTAGATGTAACTGAGCAACTAAAGTTTAAGGCAGGTGGGAGGTGCAGAGTTAAGAGTATTGATAAGTACATTGTAGCTGTGTTCAGACACACCAGAAAGGGGCATTGGATCCCATTACAGATGGTTGTGAGCCTCCATATGGTTTCTGGGAATTGAACTCAGGACCTCTGGAAGAGCAGTCAGTGCTCTTAACCACTGAGCAATCCCTCCAGCCTTTCTTCCCACTTCTTAAAATTGTTCCCAGTAGTTTCATGAGTACAGATTGGCCTTCACTCTTCATTTTGAGGGAAGCAAATAGCTGCCAAATTAGTCTAGTATTCAGTGGACATGCCTTTGAGTGTAAGGACAGAACCAAGAGCTGCTGTTCAGTAGATATTTTGAACTCTAAGGAAGCCATAACGAACTGAACAGAAATACAGGCCAGATTCTGTCAGTCTCAGATTCTGTCAGCCTGGGAGACCACTGGATTTTTAAAATATCCTATATAATTGCCACCAGTATTTACTTACTCTTGAAGCTTGTTATTGCTAATAAACACAGATTCCATAGTACCCTGCAGTTCCTTCACTCTCTAGATAGTTACCATGAGAAATATATCTGTGTCATTTAGAGCGAGAGAGGAAAGGAGGAGAATGGTAGAGGAGGTTGGTTACAGTGATGGTTTTAACCATCAACTTAAGGCAATTGAAATCACCTGAGAAGAGAGTTTCAACAAGTGATTGTCTATATTGAATTGGTCTGTGGTCTAAGGTGTGTTGTCTTAATTGAGGTAGGAAGGTCTGCCCATTATGGGTGATGTAATTCCCCAAATTTGGGTCCTAGAATGTACAAATTTAGAGAAAGTGAGTTGAGCATTAACTGTGTGTGCGCCTCTATTCTCTCTCTGCTCTTCAACGAAGCTGGTTGTGATGAGCTCCTGGCACTGTGTCTTGCCTGTACTGTAATCTGGAATTCTGAGCCAAAATAAACTTTGTCTCTCTCAAGTTGTTTTCTGTCAAGATATTTTATCACAGCAACTAATCTAGGACAGTCACCAGAGGTGGAAAGACCACACTCTGTGGAGGAAACATACCCCTTCTCTTCATTCCCTAGTGAAGAGAACCTTTGCAACCTGCATATTGCAAAGATTGTTGGTTGAGACCTTGCTAAACAAATAGGAACCTTACAGAGTATTAAAAGATGTATGTATGTGCATGCATATGTGTGTGTATGTGTGTGTGTGTGTGTGTGTGTGTGTGTGTGTGTGTGTGTGTGTTTGCTTACTGAAATAAAAAGAAGGCATTGGATCTCCTGAAGCTGGAGTTACAGAAGGTTTTGAACCACTTTATGTGTGTGCTGAGACCTGAACTTGGGTCTCTGTAGGGTAAGAGCAGCAAGTATTCCTAACCAGTAGGCTATCTTTCCAGCCTAGAACCTCGTGTTTGGCTTCTGCACGGCAGATTCTGTAAAGGAAAGTTTGCTGTAAGTGCACTTGACAACTGGGTCTTTGGAAATCGTTAACCCAGGCACTGCTTTAGTACAATTTCATAGACGATTTTGCTGAGCTGGAATATTTTATCACGATCAGCTTGCTTCTTAATTTAATATGCCCCAAAGAATTCACTGTTTTAAGATTTTAATGGTATACCTATCCAGTAGTCCCTATACTTGGAAGACTGAGGCAGGAAGATCCTTGAGGCCAGGAATTTGAGGGCAACACAATAAAATTTCGTTTCAAAATATAGACGAGTATCAAACATAAAGAAACTGCAAGTCTAGAAAGGTCAGCTAAGGAACTGGTCATGGGTGGAAATTTTGTGCTAAATGCCTGCTTTATCTTCTTCTGTAGGTAACTTTAATGAATGACAGTTTTCCCCAAAGTCTGGTGTTTTCCTCCCTCTGTTTCCTAATCCCCTGCCCACCACCACCAGCTTGCTCTGGGGAATCCGGTCTCTGTCTAAGAAGGCTATGACTACAGGCACACTGCCATGTCCATTCAGCACTCCTGTGGCTTCTGGGAATCTGACTGTGGTCTGCCTATGTGTGTGGCAAGCACTAAGTCATCCATCCCCCTAACTCCTGGAAGTCATGTATTCTGCAACACATCAAAACGACTGTTGACTAGAACAGTTAAATGATCCCATGGTATAGAGGCTCAGATGCCAAGGTATTCCTCAAAGGAAACCAAGGAACGAAAACACTGTGTGTGAACCACCCTCAAAGGAAAGGGGAATGTGTGCTCACTTTGCTGGGCTCTGTCTCCAACATGGCGGGATGAGACGTCTGAGTGGGTATGAGTCTGTGAGATTATGAGACGGAGCTCAGATTCTGAGGAAGCAGTAAAGCACAATGACACAGACTGAAGCTGGGTTGATGGGATTTAAAGAAAATTCCAGCATTTTGAAGGTTGGGGTAGAAGGATCATTGATTTTGAGGCTCCTCTGGGCTACTGACAAACAAACAAACAAACAAAACACCAACAGAAATAACAGAAAATGTATCTCGTATATTAGATAAAGGTTTTTTACACTAATATGTCTGGCACTGCGTTGGGAATTTGGTGAAGCCTATGGATCTATTCATTCATTCATTCATTCATTCGTTCGTTCGTGTATCTACCTTGTTCTGGGAGTTTTATTGAGTAAATGCCTCATGCATATGAGAGAAAACAATTGACCATTGATCTGTATTCCAATTTGTACAGATCACTTTAAATGTAGAAAGTAAAAATATACAAAACAGGAAATGTGGGACCATGGAGATGGTTCAGTGGCTAAAGGTGCTTGCTATCAAACCTGAAGACCTGAATTTGATCCCAGTAACCAGAAGACTAACTGCCCAAAGGTTGTCCTCTAATTGCTGAATGTGTACCATGGCATGTATGCATTTGCATGGGCATGTAAACACACACACACACACACACACACACACACACAGAGATACATGCCACACCTGTAAACAAATGTAGTAGAAAACTTTAAAGGTCTCATATAAGCAGTTAATAAGAACATGCCAAGATTTGAAAATAAGCCAATCTGAGTTACTCTACCATACTTCTCTATTAATGTTGCACTTAAGTTTTCACTGTGGCCCAGCAGCTACCACCGATTTTGAAGCAGTGGTGAGACAGCAATATGTTGAGCTTGCAGGTAGCTGACATGGCTGCTTGCATTAACACAAAGAGCAATATGTGAAAGTGAGATTGTAGACTCTAGGTGTGGTTTTGTTTTCTGCTTCTTCTCTTGGGGTGTCCGGACGCTGTTTTATGCCAGTCGGGGTAAGATTGAGCGGAAACCTAAGTGGTCAGCAGGATCCTGGTTTGGCAGGGAATGTCAGAGGCGGGTATGGGGCAGGGTGTGGGGTGTAAGGAGGTGTGGGGGTGTGAATCTAGATGATGTTCTCTAAAGACTTAGATGCTACAGCTCTTTTAGACGACATTCAATGAAATGACTCTTAGACGATATACATGAACCTTGAGGGGTAGGAAGGGGTTCTTCTTAGGGTGAAGTTTCATTGGCAGAGGCTTATTGGTTCTGGGGATACCTCATTTACAATGTAGAGGCATTCCAAGAAGTTGAACCTGTATTTTCTCCAAGGACTATATGACATTCCTCAGGTAGAAGACAAGGGGCTGGGCTGCCCAGATCAGAGGAGAAGAGGAAGTCGGGCTAAGAAAAGGGATTCTTCCATTTTGCACTTAGCTCAGGAAAGCTGTCTGGGCATGGGGTAGACTAGAGCCTTAGTAGCACGGTGCAACACTAGGTGAGGAGATTTTTTTTACCCTGGGATATTCCAGCAAGGATTGCCACAAGATGCTAACCTTCCATGAGACTGCATCCTTTGGGTGAATGCCTGGGTGCTGAGAATAGGAGGCAGAGGCAGATCAGCTAGGCTGGGATCCCAAAGCAGCAATTGTGAAAATGTCTGAGGCTGGAGGCCAGGAGAGTTCTGATTTCCGCTCTCCTAAGTGGAGCACCTCTGCCTAGCAGCTATAGGCAGCTGACATTGTGCGGAGGTGACGTGACATCCGGTTGGGTCAACTGAACTAAGCAGCTCACCCCCACCCTATACCTCACCCCAGTTTCTGACCTGAGTCCTTTTCAAAGTGTCAGCCAATCAGCTCCATAGTTTCCTATCTCCTGGGACCTCTCTGCTGTACTGGAACTCTGCACCTGCCCTCTCTCTAGCTCTGTGTATATCTACGTGTCTACACTAAATACTTCCACTATGGTCTGTGAATTTCAGACTTCAAATTTTGAGAGTCAAGAACCCTTAAAAATTTCAACTTGGGATGGTTTTAGTTGCCTTCTGGTTTCCAGGATCCTAGCTCTCTGAGAGAGGTTCCATCATTCTCAAAGTCACCACGATACCCCCATATTATTGTGATAATATCCCCTTATCACCTCAAGCCTCAGGAGGTAGACCGAGGGCCCAGACCTCAGCAACTCACAAGCCAGAGTGTCCACGGAGGGTATGGTAGCCCACAGCATCGACTGAAGGCAAAGTCATGGCGTCCATTTGTGATCTTGCACACACATAGTTCAAGAGGCTTCCAGGAACCATGATGAGTATCTGTGAATAAGAGAAACACACACCACACATACACCCACAACACACACACACACAAACACACACACACACACACACACACACGAGCACAGGTAACAGATTAAATATTTCTGGAAGATGCATTAAGAGCCTTCATTAGGATACTTGAGTGGGCTCCATGTTCCCCCCAACCCCTTCGTATCTAGGCAGCACTTTGAACTTTCTAAGACATTTTCCAGTCATCATCTAACTTGTTTTGTGCCAGCACGCCGGGGGTAGCAGCACAGCTATTATCCTTTTGTTTCTCCTTCTGAAAGATATGTATTTAAAGGAGGAAGTCCCAGAATTAGAGTGAAAACTCCAAATGAAATGAGTGATGAGGGTTTGGAGAAGTATTTTATCTTCGGAAATTTTAATGATATGAAGTATCTCACATATTCTTTAAGTCCTTGCTGTTAAATTTAGGGGAAGTCCTAAGTACTTATTGAGAGAGAATTCAATTTTAAAGAACATTTTCATTTTTTATTTTTATTTTTTTAAAAAAATATGCTTTAAGAATAAGCCAAACAGTATGGAAGAACTAAAAAAAAGTACTTTACATTGCCGCCACCCAACAGCAGTCCATCAGATGAGGGTTGACAAGATGGCTCAGAGGGAAAAAGGGCTTGCTGCCAAGCCTCACTATCTGAAGCTCAATTCCTGGGACCCACGTAATGAAAGGAGGCAACTGCTACTTCAGGTTGTTTACTGACCTTCACAGTAAACAACCTGGCACACATGCTCACTCTTGCTCTAGCTCTCTCTCTCTCTCTCTCTCTCTCTCTCTCTCTCTCTCTCACACACACACACACACACACACACACACACACACAGACACAGACACAGACACACATGAAATAAATAAATAAGTATATAAATAAATAAGCAAACATACATAATTTTAAAACTTGTGAAGGGGCTGGAGAGGTGGTTCAGTACTTAAGAATATTACTCTTCTAAGGACCCAAGTTCAGTTCCCTCAATTGCCTGCAATACACCTCCAGTCACCCATCACCCTCTTCTGGTCTCTGAGGGCACTGCATACACATAGCATAAATACACTCACACAGACACACATGCACATAAAAATACAATCTTAAAAAATATTTACACGAGACAGCAATGAAAATTAGTTGTTAGTACAATATTTTTAAGGTGAGAAATTTTGAACTGGGACCAGCGGAACCAGGCACACAGGAACTCCACTAGCTCAGTGACTCGGGTCTCTTCCGGTCTGTCTGGGCTGGGGTCCAGAGCAGACCTTGGGCACAAGCTCTGCAGCCAGTCCCACAAC
>NW_022196891.1:23622298-23624722 GCF_008632895.1 Mastomys coucha | reverse complement strand
AACCCAATTCCACCTTTTACAACAAAAACAACAGGAAGTGACAATTACTTTTTCTTAATATATTAATTGAAGATTAATATTGCCAACATATCCTAATCGATTGAAATCCAATAATATGAGGAATTGGAAATTTGTTGATTGTCAAAAAATAATATTTACACGAGCAAACAAGAAATGACAGGTGAGAAAGGGTCCCTCACCCCTCCCTAGAGAGACATCAGTAGCTGCGGTGGTTAGTTTTAATTCAGCTTGGTACAATGAGACTCATCTAAGAAAAGCACCTCAGTGGGGCTTATCAAGGTTAGGTTGGTCAGCAGGCGTGTCTCTGCGGAACTGTCTTGAGTATGTTAATTGAGAAAGGAAGGCTTGCCATGGTGGTAGCAGCAGTCCCTAGACAGGGCAGTCTGGATTGCGTAAGCAAAAATGAGTCCAGCACTAGCATCCAAGCCTCAATTCAGTTTTGTCTGCTCTTTACCTGTGAATGTAGTGTGACTATGACTCAAGTTCCTCATGCCTTGGCTTGCCTTGAAATGATCGATAGTAACCCGCACCTGTAAGCTATCTGGACCTTTTCTCCTCTACGTTGCCTTTGCCAGTGAATTTTATCACAGGAGCTTGAGGCAGCTGGTCAAGTGACATCTGTAGTCAGGAAGCAAAGAGAGATGGATGCTGGTGCTCAGCTCACTGCCTCCTTTTTAATTCAGTCTGCCTATCTGATACTGCTGCCCACATTCAGGGCAGGGCTTCCCATCTCAGCTAGCCTTGTCTAGAAACTCCCTCACAGACATGCGTGGAGGTTGGACTCCATGGTGAGTCTTTTTTTTGGGGGGGGGTGCGGGGTGAGACAGGGTTTCTCTGTATAGCCCTGGCTGTCCTGGAGCTCACTCTGTAGACCAGGCTAGCCTCGAACTCAGAAATCCACCTGCCTCTGCCTCCCGAGTGCTGGGATTAAAGGGGTGCACCACCACCGCCCGGCTTATAGTGATTCTTAAACCCATCAAGTTGTCAAGCTTAACCATTGCACTGTGTAACAGGAAAATTTCCAATGTATGTTAATGAAATACACGTGCGTGCATGCGTGCACGTGTGTGTGTGTGTGTGTGTGTGTGTGTGTTGGTGTGTCTGAGTTACCATGTGTATGGAGGCCAGTAGAGGGGATCAGATGCCCTGAAGATGGAATTTCAGATGACTGTAAAATGCCTGATGAGGATGGTGGGAACAGAGCATGTGTCTTCTGAAGAGCCCAAGCATCTGTAACAGTGGAGTCATCCCTGCAGTGCCTGTAATTGTAGTCATTTGGGACCACTCGTATTTACGGTGTCATGAGGTGGTTTATGCACTTGAGAGTTTCACGCTCACAGGTCTTAGCACTTTCATTTAACATAGCATCTTTGGGATTATTTGTGATTTTTGTATATGTCAGAATCCTGTTCTTCTTCCGTCTTGCTTTTTTATATTCTGTCGTACATTTACAGTACAATCTGATCACCCCTATTCGTTTCAGTAGAGGACCTTTTCAGTTTAGGGTTGTTGTGAATAACATTTTTATACTAAAGAAATGCATGCCAAGCCTTTGTATCTATTCATTTTTATGCATCTTAGGTAGTTAGAGTGGAGCAGGATTGCTGAGCCATAGAGAGAGCACACGTTTACACATTTTAAGGAAATGCTTGATGGTTTTTCCACAGTGCTTTTCATCTTATGCTCTTACCAGCTTCTCAGGACCCCAGTGGCTCTCCATGCTGCAGTGGTACGTGCTGTCAGGCTCTGTATTTTAGGACAGTCTGGTAGTTGTATAGCAGGATCTCTCATGTTCATCTGCAGTCCAGTGGGTCATTGTGTTTAAGATTTATTCTTATTTTTAATTAGGGGTATAGATGTGTCTATAGGCAGTTATCTGAATAACTGTGTGGATGCCTACAGAGGCTAGATGAGGACATCACATCCTCTGGAGCTAGAGTCATGTCAGTGCCAAGAAGCAAAGGGTCCTTTGCAAGAGCAACGGGTGCTCTTAACCAGTGAAACATCTTCCAGCCCCTGGGAGATGGTTCCTGGGAGGCACCATTTCATCAGCTGGTTAGGGATTTGCATTACTTGTCAATGACTTCTCAAACCTTTGGTTTATTATTACAGAGCAGTATTTGGCTTTAATGATTTCTGGTTCTTTTCCTAATTAATAATCAATGTATTTATTTATTTGTGTGTATGTTTATATACATGTGTACTTGGCACAATACGTGTATGTGGATGTAGAGGACCATTTTCTTTTTTTTTCTTTTTGTTTTATTTGAAACAGCTTCAGATCAACCATTTTCTCATTGGTATTTGTTTTGAACCAGTTGCTTTGCACTTTTGTCTTATGTACTATTTTTATGTTGTTTTACACCTATTATTTGCATTTTATTTGTTTTTTTTTTTTGTATG
>NW_022196891.1:23620771-23621022 GCF_008632895.1 Mastomys coucha | reverse complement strand
TGCTATTATATAATGAGAATGCACATAGAAATTAAAATTGGTTGTTACCATTAGTACTTTAATACACCCATTGTCTTATATACTTTATGTGTCTATTCCTGATCACGTGCAGCTAAATCTACTTATTTAGCAAAAGCCACAAATAAGATGTGAACTATACTCTTCACTCTTTTTTTATTAGACATTTTCTTTATTTACATGTAAATTTCTCCATTCCCAGTTTCCCCTCCAAAAAAAACAAAGAAACAAAC
>NW_022196891.1:23614998-23620012 GCF_008632895.1 Mastomys coucha | reverse complement strand
TAGTAGAGGACCATTTTCAAGTGTAGCTATCCTCTTCCATTAACTGGGTTCCAGGGATTAAATTCAGATGGCCAGGCCTAACTGCCAGCGCCTTTCCTGATGGATACCTCACTGTCCCTGCCTGTCTGATTTTTATAGTTCTTTACATAGTTTGGATACAAGTTTTATGTGCATATGGTAAACACCTTTCTCCTAGCCCACAGCTTATTTTTTACCTGCCTTTAAAATGTCTCTGGATACACAAACAGAAGTCTTTCATTTATTACTTAGTTTGCTGTGCATATGTGTTTGAATTGTATGTGTATATGTAAGTATGTGCTTGTTCATGCCTGTGGTTGTGTGAATGCCGCAGCTAGTGTGTGGAGGTCAGAGGGCAAACTTTGAGTATCAGTCTGTGACTTTCCACTGCTTTCCACATAGGCTCTTCTCCACCTCGTAAGCCCAGCTTTCTGGAATTCTCTTGTCTTTCTGTCTCATCTCTCTGTAGGAGTGTACACTCCTCTCCCCATGGATTAGAAGCGTGGACTACTGTGTTCAGATGTTACCTGCATTCTGGGGACCTGGACTTAGACTTTTAGACTCAAATGGGAAGTGCTTTACCCACTGAAGCATCTTTCCAGCTCATGGTTTTCATTTCTCATCCAGCCTAATTTATTAATTTTGTCTATATGTGTCTTCATGTGTTCATATATGTGTACATGCATGTGTATATAGATATTCATATATACGTATGCAGTTGCAAATGAAGGCTAGAAACCAAGGTAGTAGATCTCCCTCAGTTGCTTGCCCTGTATTTTTGAGACATGATCTCCCATTGAACCTGGAACACTCAAACTCATCTAACCTGGCTAGCCAGCAAGCTCAGCATCTCCTTAGCCTCACCTCTCGGTGCTGAGATTACAAGTATGTACTGCCCCACAGCATTTTTCCTACCTGGATGCTGGGATTCTAAGAATTCACCACCTAGTCCAGTTAAGGCAGTACTGGGGATGAAACCCCGGGGGCTTCATGCACTCTAGGCAAGTGTTCTACCAATGGGGGTATATTCCCAGCCCATCCTTTACTTCCTGTTGCTGCCTGAATCTCTAGACTTGCTGGCTCTCCACGTGTATCCATGTCACAAATGTTACTGGCGTCTGTGACCTAGAGTCTCACCAGTGTGTATACAGTGTATAGACTGTCATTACTAGGTTCCATCACAATCAGTTGCCAAAAGGATCGTACTTGCCTGATGAATGAACTCTTGTTTTTCTGCCCTCAGCCCCACTCCTCTTTCTTTCTCTCTACCACACCTCTCCACATTCTTTTCCTGACTACCTCAAGCGCACTCCTTAAAGATATTTTTTCCTGAGTGCTCGAATACAATTGTCAGCAAAAGTTTAAAATGCCCGGATGGTTGGCTTTCAGAATAAAGTGAAAACCCTTCTCCAAGTTCTTCATAGTCCACCCAAGCCCTTCCTTCCTGTCCCATGCCAATCAGTCTTCATCGATGCTTGCCACTGCTGCAGAGCTCCCCATGGGACAGTGCTAGTCCCATGGTGCTGTCATGCTACTGGGACCTCAGACAGTGCAGTGTTGCCAGACAGCTGGAGTGTTGCAGGGAAGGAGCGTGGCTGTCTTCCAGCATCCCTGCCAGGCTCCGAGCCCTGAGCAGAACTCGACTCATCCTACATCAAAGAACCCATTCCATTCTCCACCCTGGCTCGTGTGTCTTCCTTGGCAAGGCCCACTGGCAGATCCCCTCTTCCTACTTCTCTGTGTCCCAACACAAACAAATCCTAGCTGTTTTGGATTTGCTTCTATTTATTTGTGTGTGTGTGTGTGTGTGTGTGTGTGTGTGTGTGTGTGTGAGTCTGTGTTGGTGTGTGTGCATGGGGTATATGTAAGCATGCACATGCCACGGTATGCATGTGAAGGTCAAAGGATGATTTCTTAGAATTGGTTCTCTCTTTCCACCATGGGGACCCATGGGGATCAAATTCAGGCTGCCAGGCCAGGCAGCAAGCCCACGTACCCACCGAGCCATCTCCCTGGATAGCTTGGGTTTTTCTAACAGCCACTCATCCTTTGGGAAGTGATGCATATTCCCCTGTTGGGGGCTCCTAGCTACATGTTGCCTTCCTGATGCTGTCCACCAATCTCTTCCATTAGTGTAACTTTTTTAGTGGAAATTTTCTGCCTCAGTGTACCCCATTAGGTTGAGTACAGCTTTGCTAGTTTAGGTGGGAAATAATGGATGTGCACAGTATGTGGCCTCATTACTGAGAGCTTTACATTTGCTTATGGAATTTGTATTTTTTTTCCCTAGTAGACAATGGGATGCATCCGGATGGGTGGAGAAGTGGAGTCTGTCATGTTTAACAAGACGCAACATCAGAAGAAAAGACAGCGGAAATGTGTGTGGAGGCAGGAAGGGCAGAGCTTGGTCCAGATACCAACGTCCCTCTGCTCTTACCCACATGTGATCATCTTCCTGAAGAGAACAATCAATCACTTTCTAAACTGTCCCCGTGCTAGCTTTCACTATCTGCTTTATTGTTCCAAAGCTTGGTTTGTTTAAAGCAAGTAAATTGTTTAGACCAGTAAATATTATATTCAGATATGATTCTGAGTATGTGTATATGTGTGTGTCTCTGTGTGTGTCTGTGTGTGTCTGTGTGTGTCTCTGTGTAGGTCTGTGTGTATGTATGTAGGTGTGTGTTCTGTGTGTTGTGTGTGTAGCGGGTGTGTACAAGAGTATATGTTCAGTATTTGTTCAGTATGTTTGCAAGAGGCCAAAGTCAATGTTGGATCGGGATGTTTTCCTCTTCTACTCCCTACCATTAATTTTCTTTTGTTTTTATTTTTAAATTATATATATTTGTGTATGTCTTCGTATGTGTACTTGGGTCCAGATGCTCACAGAGCGCTTTTGATCCCCCTGTAATTTGGAGCTACAGATAGTTGTGAGCTGTCCACCAAAATGAGTACTGGAAACTGAACAGAGCAGCAAGTGTTCCCAACTACTGAGACATTTCCCTAGTTCCCTCCAACAACTTGTTTATTGAGACGGTCCATCACTGAACCTGGAGATCACCAATTTGGCGAGATTGGGCGGGCCACTGAGCTCCCAGAAATATGGCTGTTTCTGCCTCCCCAGTGCTGGGCTTCTGGGTGTATTCTGCTACACTGAGATCCAAACACAGGTCCCCAAGCTTGCACAGCAGGCTCTTTCCCTGCTGAGCCATCTCCCAGCTGGCAGACACTTTTGGATGGCATTGGCTGGGCTGGCTATGGTGTCTGGAGCAGCTCCTTTATTTAAGACAAAGCTACACAACCTACTTCCTGCTGGGATCTGCAGAGCTTTCCCCACTCAGCCCCCAGGCAGGTGTAGATCCAAGCCTGGTTTCTCTCCCTCTTGTGACTCACAACCCAGATTCAATCCACTGGCACCCAGACTGATGGAACAGGTATGGGATCTCTTCCAAACAACCAAGTTCCATCTAGAATTCCACCAGCCCCCAGCTCTGTCATCTCCTCTCTTTGTTGTAGAGACAGATTTTCCAGTTCATTAACTTTGTTGTATAGTTGTTTGGCTGAAAACCACATTAAATAAATTTTGGAACAGTCAGGCTATAAATAAAACCAATGTGAAACCAGTGTAGCATGAAGGGGGTGGAGATAAAAACCTCATTTTGGAAGTTGTATTAAATGTAGACAAGTGGAAAGATGGAAGTGAAAGTTAAACTTAAAAATTATTTATGTGTATGCGTGCACACCTGTGTGTGGGTATGCACCTGTGTGTGCAGCAGGCCAGAAGATAGTGTCAGATCCCCCGGAGTTGGCATTACAGGCAATCGTGAGCCACATTATATGGGTTCTAGGAATTGAACTCAGGTCTTCAGTAGAAGCAACAAGCTTTCGTAGCTGTCGAAGATATCAGCTTGTGTGTATAGGCTGGACAACACCTCAAGTGTCATTCCTCAGCGATAATCGATCTTGCTTTTGAAATAGTTTTCCTCATTGGCCTGTAGCTCATTCATCAGGCTAGGCTGGCTACCCAGCAAGTCCCAGGGAACACATGTATCTGCTGTCCCAGCACTAGGATTTCATGTATGTGGCATTGTAACAGGTCAGGCTAACAATTTTAGAGGGAATAAAAGTAAGTATAGAAGAAGGAGAGATGGTATAGTAGAGTGAGTGAGGGAGAGATGACGTAACAGGAGTGAGGGAGGGAGAGATGGTGTACCAGAGTGAGTGAGGGAGAGATGGTGTACCAGAGTGAGGGAGAGATGGTGTAGCAGAGTGATGGAGAGATGGTGTACCAGAGTGAGTGAGGGAGAGATGGTGTACCAGAGTGAGGGAGAGATGGTGTAGCAGAGTGATGGAGAGATGATGTACCAGAGTGAGTGAGAGAGAGATGATGTAACAGGAGTGAGTGAGGGAGAGATGGTGTACCAGAGTGAGTAAGGGAGAGATGGTATATCAGAGTGATGGAGAGATGGTGTACCAGGAGTAATGGAGAGATGGTGTACCAGAAGTGAGGGAGAGATGGTGTACAGAGTGAGTGAGGGAGAGATGGTGTACCAGAGTGAGAGAGAGATGGTATACCAGAGTGAGGGAGAGATGGTGTACCAGAGTGAGAGAGAGATGGTATACCAGAGTGATAGAGAAATGGTGTAGCAGAGTGATGGAGAAATGGTGTAGCAGAGTGATGGAGAGATGGTGTACCAGAGTGAGTAAGGGAGAGATGATATAATAGGAGTGAGTGAGGGAGAGATGGTATACCAGGGGTGAGGGGGAGATGGTGTACCAGAGTGAGGGAGAGATGGTGTTCCAGGGGTGAGGGGGAGATGGTGTACCAGAGTGAGGGAGGGATGGTGTTCCAGGGGTGAGGGGGAGATGGTGTACCAGAGTGAGGGAGGGATGGTGTTCCAGAGTGAGTGCGGGAGAGATGGTGTAACAGTAGTGAGGGAGAGATGGTGTACCAGAGTGAGGGAGAGATGGTGTACCAGAGTGAGGGAGAGATGGTGTA
>NW_022196891.1:23568616-23614942 GCF_008632895.1 Mastomys coucha | reverse complement strand
CAGAGTGAGGGAGAGATGGTGTACCAGAGTGAGGGAGAGATGGTGTACCAGAGTGAGGGAGAGATGGTATATCAGAGTGAGGGAGAGATGGTGTACCAGAGTGAGGGAAGATGGTACAGCAGGAGTGTGTGTGGGGTTCCTTAGCTGAGCATTGACACCCAGGGTGAAGGAAGCTTCCTTCCCAGGCCCCCCGTCCACACGAGTCACTTGCAAGAGCATTCTTTCTCACTTGCTGCACTGCCTTCTGAGACACATCTTCTCTTTACTTCCTAAACTTCCGAGGGAGCACAAAAAGGTCCAATAGCCCAGATTTGCTACCCATTGCTCCATAAAACTCCCTGACCACTTCTCCTCTTTAAAAAACGGGGGAGATTTTCTCTGAGGCACATGTTCTTTACTCCAATTTACCTGAGCCTGGACTTGAAAATTCTCTGCTGGCAATTTCTGCCTCATGGTTTGTTTTTAGTAGAGGCAGTAGGTAGGGAAATAAAGACATTAAACCCTGAATGGGGGTTTAATGTGTGAGGCGTGTGTGTGTATGTGTGTGTGTGTGTATATATGTGTGTGCGCACTTGAGGATGGGGTAGGGTTTGACTGTATGTGTCTTCCTCTACTAAACTTCATCTAATTTTTTGAGATAGAGTCTCACACTGGAGCTCACTGATCGCCTGGGTCAGTTACCTGAGAGACCCGGGGGTCCTCCTTTGTCTGCCTTTCCAGAGGAGGCCTTGCTTGTGTGCATTTCTGCAGCAGGCTTTTTGACATGGGTGCCTGGCATCTGAACTCAGGATGCCTAAGTCCAGCAAGCACTTACACACTGAGCCATCTCCCTATCTTCCTACTTTTATACTTTGGAACACAACAGTAAGAACAATATAAGCACTATTCTGTAATTGAGATATTTGAATTTATCAAACATAACTTGGAGATGTCTCATGTCAACACAGAAACTGTCATTATTGCTGTTCAGTGTGCCATTGTCCACGCCCGACTCATCTATATAATGAGACCTTTATTGTTGGAGACTTGGGTTGTCTCCAGTCTTCTAACACAAACAGTGATGTAATGAGCATTCCGTGTTATGGTGGACACTTGTCATTATACACGAAGGCACCCAGGCCTGTCAAATAGACCCAGCGTCCTCATTGCCAAGCCACTGGGTAAACAAGTTTTAGCTTGAAGAGATTTTGCCGAATTGATTGTGTTGTAATGCGCTGATTAAGACTCTTATACCTAAGGGGCAGAGAGATCAAGGACACCACAAGAAAATCCAGAGAATCCATTAACCTGGGCTCACAGAGATGGAACTGACAATCAGAGAGCCTATATTGGGTATGACCTACGCCCTCTGCATCTGTTATGGTTGTGTAGCTTGGTCTTCTTGCGGGACTCCTGACAATGGGAGTAGGGCTGTCTCTGATTCTTTTGCCTGCTTTTGAAACCCTTCCCTCCGTACCGGGTTGCCTCATCCAGTCTTACTGTGAGAGGAGGTGCCAAGTCTTCCTGTAAATTGAGATGCTGTGTTTGGTTGATAACCCTGGGATATCAAAATGCCCTTTTCTGAAGGGAAGGGAAGCGAATGGGGGATGGGCAGACAGGGCAAGTCGGGAAGGGGACTGGGAGGAGAAACTGGTTAGGATGTAATATATAAGAGAAGAAGAACTTAAAATACTTTAAGAAGGTCTCATATCTATGTTCATAGGAGATCTTAATTTATGGTTTTTCTTTCATAAAATGCTTTGGTAGCTTGCAATATCAGAATAATGTTTGCCTTAAAAATTGTATGCAGGAGTGATGGGTCAGTGGTTAAGAGCACTTTTTTGCTCTTGAAGAGAACCAGAGAGTTTGGTTCCCAATACCTACATCAGGGAGTTTACAACTGCCAGTAACTCCAATTCTGGCTGATCTGACACCAACTTCTGGCCTCCACAGACACCTACACATACCCACATATGTATACATTTAAAAAAATTGAAATAAATTCCATATATGCTTAGTTCTTCAATTTGGTGCAGAGTATATAAGATTGATTTTATTTCTTAAATACGTGATGTTTTGTTAGTGAATCTACCTAGTGTTGGAGTTTCCCTCATGAAAAAGTTTTTCAATTAAAGGTTCAAAATTTTAACTGATCCATGCAATTCGACATTACAAAAGAGGAAAGGACCTGTGGCCTTATTTTACAAAGGTACTTTGGTTGCAAAAGGTCACTTTACCAGTGATTTCCAATATTATGATTAACACAATAGTTTCAGAAATATTATCATGGCTTGGTTACTAAAGTTACTTATGTTGCAAATGGGAACATGAACATGATCCTCAGAGCCTGCATTAAAAGAGTCATGGTGCCAGAGAAATAACTCCACAGTTTAGAGCACTTAGTGATCTTCCAAGGAGCCCTAGTTCCAGGGAGCCATGTTGGGCAGCTAACTACTTCCAGCTCTAGGGCATCTGCACAGATGTGAACATGAACACACACACACACACACATACACACACACACACACAGACACACACACACATACACACACACACACAGACACACACACACAGACACACACACACACACACACACACACACACACACACTTTTTAAAAAAAAGCGAAGCATGATGGTTCATGCTTATAATACCAGCACTGTGGAGGTGTGGGCGGTAATCCCTGGGGCTCGAAGGCCAACCAGCCTAGCTGAGTCAGGCAGTTTCAGTTCAATGAAAGAACTTATTTCCTTTCATTTATTTTATTTTTTATTAGTAGATATTTTCTTTATTTACATTTCAAATGTTCTCCCCTTTCCTAGTTTCCCCTCTGAAAAAACTCCTGTTCCCTCTCCCCTCCCCCTGCTCACCAACCCACCCTCTTCCAATTTCTGGCCCTGGCATTCCCCTACAGTAGGGCATAGAGCCTTCATAGGAACAAAGGACTCTCCTCTCATTGATGACCAACTAGGCCATCCTCTGCTACATATATAGCTGGAGCCATGAGTCCCACCATGTGTACTCTTTGGTTGGTGGTTTAGTCCCTGGGAGGTCTGGGGGTACTAGGTAGTTCATATTGTTGTAACTCCTATGGGGTTGCAAACTCTTCAGCTCCTTGGGTCCATTCTCTAGCTCCTTCATTGGGGACCCTGTGCTCAGTCCAATGGATGACTGTGAGCCTCTACTTCTGTATTAGTCGGGCACTGTCAGAGCCTCTCAGGAGACAGCTATATCAGGCTCCCGTCAGCCAGTACTCGCTGGCATCCACAATAGTGTCTGTGTTTGGTGATTGTATATGGGAAGGATCCCCAGGTGGGGCAGTCTCTGGATTGTCCTTCCTTCTGTCTCTGCTCCACAATTTGTCTCTGCAACTCCTCCCATGGGTATTTTGTTCCCCCTTCTAAGAGGGATTGAAGTATCCACACTTTGGTCTTCCTTTTTCTTGAGTTTCTTGTGGTTTGAGGGGAAGAGACTTGAGAACATGGATGCAAGGGAAATTTTCCTGAACAGAACACCAATAGCTTATGCTCTAAGATCAAGACTTGACAAATGGGATCTCATAAAATCACAAAGCTTCTGTAAGGCAAAGGACACTGTCAAAAGGACAAAACAGCAACCAACAGATTGGGAAAAGATCTTTACCAATCCTACATCCGATAGACGGCTAATATCAAATATATACAAAGAACTCAAGAAGTTAGACTCCAGAGAACCAAATAACCCTATTAAAAATGGGGTACAGAGCTAAACAAAGAATTCTCAACTGAGGAATACTGAATGGCTGAGAAACACCTAATGTTCAACATTCTTAGTTATCAGGGAAATGCAAATCAAAACAACCCTGAGATTCCACCTCACACCAGTCAGAATGGCTAGGATACAAATCTCAGGTGACAGCAGATGCTGGGGAGGTTGTGGAGAAAGAGGAATACTCCTTTATTGCTAGTGGGATTGCAAGCTGGTACAACTACTCTGGAAATCAGTTTGATGGGTCTTTAGAAAATTGGACATAGTACCTGAGGACCCAACTATACCACCCCTGGGCATATACCCAGAAGATGCTTCAACATGTAATAAGGACACATGCTCCACCATGTTCATAGCAGCCTTATTTATAATAGCCAGAAGCTGGAAACAACCAAGATGATCCTCAACAGAGGAATGGATACAGAAAAATGTGGTACATTTTCATAATGGAGTACTACTCAGCTATTAAAAACAATGAATTTATGAAATTCTTAGGGAAATGGATGGATCTGGAGGATATCATCCTGAGTGAGGTAACCCAATCACAAAAGAACACACATGGTATGCACTCACTGATAAGTGGATATTAGCCCAGAAGCTCGGAATACCCAAGATACAATTCACAAACCACTAGAACTTATTTCTAAGTACAAGTTGGTCAGGGCCAGAGGAGTAACCTTTCTAGGAAATAAAAAGTCCTCTCTTATCTATTTGTGGCTTTCAAACTCATCTTCTGGGTAAAGCCCCATTTGACTATTGTTTTAGGGTTTTATTGTTATGAAGAGACACCATGAGCAAGGCAACTCTTATAAAGAAAAATATTTAATTTGGAGCTGGCCTACAGATTCGGAGGTTTAGTCTATTATCATCATGGTAGGAAACATGACACCATGCAGGGGACCTGGTGCTGGAGGTAGGTGAGCATTCTACATCTTGATCCACAGTCAGCAAAGGAGATTGTGTGCCACACTGGGCATAGCTTGAACTTCAGAGACCTCAAAGCCAACCCCCACAGTGACACACTTCCTCCAACAAGGGCACACTTATTCAAACAACTCCATACCTCCTAATAGTGCCCTATGGGCCAAGCATTCAAACACAGGAGTCTATGGGGGCCACACTCATTCAAACCACCACAGGCATCAACCGCTAAACAGCAGTCTAGGAGGCAGAGGCAGCAGGATCTCTGTGAATTCCAGTCCTGCTTGGTCTACATAATGAGTTCCAGGACAGCCAGGACTAAATAGAGAGACTCTGTCTCAAACAAACGAAAACAATGAAACAAACAACTAAGCTGAACAGCACGTCTTTTGCTTGGTGTGTGTAATAAAGCCTTGCCCCAGGCAGATGGACACAGGAAGGAAAATACAGAAACACAACATACATCCAAAGCCCCGTCTACTTTTGTAATCAGACACACACACACACACACACACACACACACACACACACACGTACACACACACACACACACACTTCTACATAATCAGGATTCTTCTTCATATGATTTCTAATATTTTTTCACTTCTTTATTTATATGCCATGAATACTGTTTCTATGCCATTAAATACTTTCTATCAATATGATTTAATGGCTATAAAGAGTAAATATGTAATGGGTACAAAAATTATTTGATTTCTTTAGAGTATGGCAATACTCTAGAGGAGTTTTGTTATTAGATTAAAGAAAGCCTTCAATGGGCTTTGTTTTCTTCAAGTATTTTATTGTTTACTTATGAGGGTATGTGCATGTGAGTGAGGTGCCTATAGAGACCAGAAGAGGGCATTGGATTTCCTAGAGTTACAGGCAGTGTAAAGTAACCTTTGTGGTTGCTGGCATTGAACTTGGGTCCTCAGCAAGAGAAGCAAGGGATGCAAAGTGCTGAGTCATCTCTCTAGTTCCTCAAGTTGGTTTTGGTTTGCTAAGGAAGAGGGTCTGAAGTTTGAGACAGGGAGGCCGTAGATGTGGTGAGAGATTCCTTCTTTTTGGGCTATGAGTGAGGGCAGGTAGGTCTAGGGCTCACCTAAGTGAAAGGGACTTGGGTACCTGTAAGAGTTGTCAGCAGAGGCAGTGACAGAGGCATAGCTGCATGATGTCACCCAAGGTACCTGGAGGAGCTCCATTAAACTGGATCTTCGGCTTGGCCTCAGAGTAGAATTTAGTATGAACCAGAACTGGAATTTATTAAAAGACATTTTAAATGTAAGTTAAACACCAGTGTTAGGAGAAAGAGGCTATAGAAAAGGCATGAAGCTTATTTGTTTGCTTCAGAGAAGAGTCATGGCTCATCCTGTTTACTAGAGCCAGGTACAGGGTTTTGCTGATTTCTTATGTTATTTAATGATCTAGCCATCTATCTATCTATCTATCTATCTATCTATCTATCTATCTATCTATCTATCTATCTATCTATCCATCCATCCATCCATGTATGTATGTATGTATGTATGTATGTATGTATGTATGTATCTATCTATCTATCTATCTATCTATCTATCTATCTATCTATCTATCTATCTATTATCTATGTATGTGAGTTTATCATGGCATACACATAGGTGTCAGAGGATAACTTGTAGGAGTTAGTTGTCTCCTTCTACCATGTGGGTCATAGGCCTTGAGCTATATCATCAGGCTTGCTGCATGGGAAATATCTTATCTATGGAGCCATCTCAGTGGCTCTCATTGCTATTTTAACCTTCTTTGTAGAAGAGTAATATTGTTTCTATGTCATCAAGGAATTCCCTTTGTTCGGTGAATTGCTGTTGGAATTCTTATGCCAGTCTCTCCTGCCATGGTGGCTGTTGGCATTAAATGACCTGATCACCAGAAATATGTCCCAATGCTTATCTACACAAAACTACCTCTTGCAGCCATTTTCCACCCTTACTTAATAATGTAGGCATGCACAGTCTGTGCCACCTACACAAAGTCAGAGGACAACCTTGGGGGTAGGTCCTCACCTTTGGGACAGTGTTTCTTGTTGGTCACTGCTGTATACATTGGTCTCTGGGCTTTCATGGTTTCTCCTAGCCCCACCTCCCACCTCACCCTAAGAGCTTTGGGATTATAGATGGATGCTTCCTTGTCTGGCTTTCCCTGGCTTCTCGCATTTGCATGGAAGCTCTTTACCCAGAGCCCTGTTACACCCATTTAAAAGTATTGTGACTGGGAACAGTTTTGCTTAGAGTCTGCATTTGGCCTGCATCTGTAGAGTCATGATCCTATTAGAATTTCTGGTAAGCATATAGTTTGTGAGCCACATGGAAGATTCAGCTGGGATCTGAATGAACTTTTTCTCTCCGAGACTTTTCTAGTTTCTAAAAACAAGGATAATTCACTATCAACCTTGTCAGTTTGATTTCATGGAAATTACCCTTAGAAAGTGCCTTGAATTTTATATGCACTAAGACATGCATAGAGATGAATAGTATTGAGTTCTCTGCCCTTTCTTTGTTCAGGGTGAAGGAAACATGAACGTTTCAACACGTTGTCTTTGTAATCCCAGAAAAGAAAGAAAAACAAATACAGAGACCCACTTGCTGTAGTGTCTGCTGCCAGGAATTAGCCTCAGTAATTTGATTCAAAGATATTTATGACCTACTTTGTGAGTCACCAAGTGCTGTTTCTTACCTTCAATTACTGAGAAACCAATGTCCAAGCAGAGAAGGAGTCTGGGAATTCCAGAAGCCTTGTCAAGGGTGTGGCACTAACTATTAGCTGATTATGAAGGTCTGTTTCCCTAGGGTTGTACACAGGGCTACAAGAAGGCTTTCATGTGCCTGTTGGAGCTGATCTGCCTCAGAAGCTCCCAGCAGTAATGAGATCTCATCTGGCATCTTGCACTGGCTCCACCTCTCTCCAGAATGTTTTTCTTTCATTAAGAACGAAGTTATTTTAGTTCAGGCAACTGATGCCAGGAGAAAAAGAAGGATTTCCAGTAGTGTATGTTTATAAATCCTTTCTGACTCAAGTGGTACAAAGAGGACCATGTTGTGGACACCTGGGAGGTCAACCTCACTGAAATGGATAGTAATTCCTCGTGAAAACATTTGAAGAACTAAGCAGTAAAAGAAATCTACTAGGCCACTAAAATTGTGGATGAATGAAAGAAAGGAAGGAGTATGAGACTTTATTGTTGTGTAATGATTTTCTCTGACTTGAAGCATCCCCTCTTGGGCTAAGGCCTCTAAGAAAGCTAAGGAAATGTACTACTAGTCTTGCAAAGTTCATATGATTTACAATCCCCATGAAACTCATACAATTCACAAGGCTCAGAAAGTTCATGCAATTTAGAAGGGCCGAGAAGGCAGAAATTTAAGAGATTTAGAAAACCCCTCCCTAAGGTTAGTAGAGTAAACAATTGCTGGGGAGAAGAGACTCTTCTAAGGAATTGCCCGCAAGCTGGACAAGGAGCCTCAGGGATAAGGCTTTGCAAGTTGTCACCCATGCTTGTGTGTGTCACCAGAGTCTTAAATCCCAGAAGAGGCCCCAAAATGTTAAAAGGAGGTCTCTTGGTTGAGTTGTCTAGGGGGAGCCATTGAGTTCATTCTGTGGGAAGGACAAAGAGATATATGTCCTCGATCTACATAGAAAAACTGAGCGATAGGCTAAGAGTTGAGGCAGTGATGCAAAGAATGTGGGAGTAGGTTTTGGAAAGTGGGAGCAGGTTGCACAAGGAAAGCAAAGAGAGAGTAAAGGGAGGAGGTCTGCGGACATGGGGAACACCGAAGGCAACAATCGTGGAAAGGGCAAAAAGAGCCTAGACAATAAACCATTCAGAAGTGGGGGTTTCCAGAAGAAGGCTTTGGGCCTTGGAATTCTCTCCTAGAAGGCCCTCTTTTTTCTTATTGGTCCCACTCACCAGCCTTTAGCAAGTTGTCATGGTTGCAAGTCCTCTGGATGGGCTAGGAACAACCCTCTTCCTGAGGTTGGGTAGGGAAGCAAAGAGCGTGCCCTCTTAAAGGGGCTGGTCCTTATTTTCCATATCAAACCCAGTTCTACTGACTTTCCAAGCATATTCAAACAATATCTATAATGATGAGGTGATACTGTTGTACCCTATCCAGAGTGAGGACGTGTCTGCTAATGCCTCCTAAGGAACAGTCACAGTACACTTTGTATCTACTCTGTTGTGGACGTTTTGGTTATAAAGCAGCCTTTGAGTAACTCATGGATTTGTAAGTAACCACAGTAAATTCACTGGTTCTCCACACTACCCTGGGGTGGAATCATCTTTTTTTTTTTTTTTTTTTTTTTTTTTTTTTTGGTCTGTTGTGTTATCCTATCTTAGTTAGAGTTTTATTGCTGTGAAGAGACATCATGACCAAAGAAAGAAACTCTTACAAAATAAAGCATTTAATTGGAGTTGGCTTATAGTTTCATAGGTGCAGTCCATTATCATGATAGGAAACAACCCAGTATGCAGGTAGACATGATGCTGGAGGAACCAAGAGTTCTACATCTTGATCTAAAGGCAGCCAGGAGGAGACTTTGTGTCATACTGTCCAGACTTGAGCATGTATATGAGACTCCCCAATCCCACCTCCACACTGACACACTTCGTCTAACTTCCTCCAACCAGGCCACACCTCCTAATAGTGCCACTTCCCTTGGGCCAAGCGTATTCAAACCACCACACTATTCATAATGATGTTGTGTTACGCTACCAGAGGTGATGCTGTTGAATCCTATCCAGAGTGAGTAGATGTCTGCTTATATCTCCCAAGGAACAGTCACAGTGAACTTTTAATCTACTTTACTGTTCTAGAGACTTCTTTGTAAAGGTTACTTCATTTGGGCTAAGTCTAGGGAAGGTGAGTGAGGTGAACCATGTTAGTATAGGATTTTGTCTTCAATCAAAATGTGAAAGTTTGTTCTCCATGTATTTTTTTTTCATGAGCTTTTATTTCACTGTAAAAATTATTCTGTGGGGTTGGTTATACTCCTCTTGAATTCATAGCCATCTAAAATCTCAGAAAGTAAGCCGTTTTGGAATTAGAGTTTTCTGAGATGTGATTGTTACCAGAGTTGTCAGGATCAGGGGCTGGGCCTTGGCAATCCCAACACACTAGGCTCATCCACTCATCCTCAGTCTACCAGTTAAATAGATAAGCATTTGTGAAAAGCAGAGAAAGGAGATTTATTCAGTATGATGACACTGGAAAGAGGGACAAATAAGTGGCCAGAGATACTCTCAAATTCATCTTCAGGATCCTGTCAAGTGGATTAGGATTAGTGAGCAAAAGGCATGCATAAATAACCAGTCCTGGCCAAGGTATGACTATTGCCCATCATTGCTTTGAGAGTCTCAGGTGTCCAGGTATGGAACCTTCTCCTGAGGAATGCTCATTCTCAATCCTCAGGGGATCGCTTTGCTGGCACCAGGCGGTGCAAGCATAGTATTGTTACTGGGATGAAAGAATCTGCATAATCTGAGCTTCAGGCAAGGCAACGTTATGAGCAGTAATTTAGTAGAACATCTGTCCACAGCAGTCACTAACACAGCACTTCCATAGCAGTGTCAAGGGTCAATTAAGGGCCTCAGGGCAGAGTCAGTGACCAGTAAAAACTGATAGCTTCAAGTAACAGCAACCAGGCTTTGGGCTGGCTTAGGCCATTGAAGACGTCTCTATTAGTTACTTTCATTAAAGAAGGATTTGTTTTGATGCAGGGCTTGAGGATCCTGTTTGTCATGGTGGGGAAAGGCATGGTGGTGGGAGCTTGTGAGTGCTGGTCACATTTACCTGCAGTCAGGAGGCAGAGAAAGGGCATACAGATACTCGGCTCACGGTCACCTGCAAGCCTAGCATCCCAGTGTGTGAGATGGTGCCACTACATTCACTGTAGGTCTTCCTGCTCTAGCTATTGCTATCTCGAACCCCCCACCCCCACATGCCTGCTCAGGTGCTTTTGTCCTGTGGGATCCTAAATCCCACCAAACTGACAAGGACAACCGTCATAATGGTTGCTCGAAGGATACCACCAAATTCCCCTGATGGCTTTTTACAATAGAGTAGAAATTATGATCAGGATAAGGAAGGTGCTAGAATGAGTATAACTTTATTTGGAAAAAAAATGATTTTCCAATCAGGCCTGACAACATCCAAACTGTAAGAGCACCCAATCCTATTTTCTCATTTACCAAGTACTTACTTACTTAGCTATTTACAACCTCAGACACTGTGCTGAGGGATAACAGTAAAATATGTGGAGTGTGAACGCAATAAAATCCAGCATCTCCTTATGATAAAAACTCTGTGAAGATTATTTGCAGAAGACACAAATGTCAATATAGCAATGGCGGTCACAAACCCACAGCAAACACCACACGGAATCAGAATAGTGGACATCATTTTCCCTAAGATCTGGAGCAAGACAGAGTTATCGGCAGCCATTTTCACCTGTGTTATTTATTACTAAATATACTAGCTTAGGAAGGCAGGAAAAGGAAGGCGAGGATGTATAAAGAGAAAGGGAGAGGATTGAAGAGATGGCTCAGCAATTAAGATGGCTTGCTGTTCTTGCAGAGGACCTGAGTCCAGTCCCCAAACCCTGTAAATTTGGTGGCTCATAACCATCTGCGATTCCAGTTCCAGGGAATCTGAAGCCCTTATCTTGACTCCATGGGTAACTGTGCACATTCCCCTTCACAAGTAATGCAATGAAAAACAAAAAAAGAAGGCAGGGATCTAGATTATCCCTGTTTGTTCCTGGTATGACCATTTAAACAGTTGACCCCTGAACAGCAATGGGTTTGAATTATACAGACCTGCCCTGACTTCGGGCAATGCTGGACTGCAACCTAGAAGCGTCAGAAGGTTGTTGAGTATTGCAACAATTTGAAATGATTTATAGGTGAATTATAAAGCCTATAAGCCGAAAAGTTAAGTATGTCAATAAGTACAAAAGTACTACGATTAATTATACATAAATGTATTACAAAAATTTAAAATGTAACTGGGGAGATGGCTCAGTGGATAATAAGCATGAGGATTTGGATTCTCTGGAACGCATGTAAAAAAAAAAATCAAAAACAATTCAGGCCTGGCGGCATGTATTTGTTACCTGAGAGCTAGGGATGTGAGACAGGAGGATCCCTGTGACTTGCTAGCTAGCTAGCTGGCTTAGCCAAATCAGTGAGCTCTAGGTTCAGCAAGAGACACTATGTTTAAAAAAAAAAAAAGAAGAAGGTAGAAGATCAACTGAGGAAGACATTGACACAGGCATTGCCTTGCTGTCTCCATACCCACAAGTACACATACATGTATACAAGAACAAAAACATAAATGCACACACTTACCCAAACTAGCTGGTGGGCATCATAATGCATGCCTGCAATCCCAGCATTTGAGTGGCAGAAGCAAACAAATCTCAAGTTTAAAACCACCCTGGTCTACATAGGAACTTTCAGGCTAGCAAAAAAAATAGTATTGAAACTCATACACATAAACATGTACCCTTCTTGGTGCCATTTACAGGGAAGAGAAATGTACACAAACACAAAGATGTAGCACCCGATTATATCTGCATAAAATGAATCCCCGTGATACTGTACAGCTGTACTAACTTTATAGCCACCTCCTGTTGCTACTGTCGTGAGCTTGTGCTGTGATGCGTACTTAAAACTCTGTGAGCATACCACTGATCATTCAGCAAGAACAGTTTCTCTCTCCAATAAATTGTGTATCCCAGTAAAAGATAATTTTCTTATAGTCCTTGCCTGTTTTCCAGTATCGGACAATACACCACATATGTGTTCACTGGCTGTTTCTGCTTAGATAAGGCTTCAGAACAACTGCAAGCTATTACTAGCTATGTTCTGGGGAAGTCAAAAAGTTATACTCCATTTGTGTATGCAGGGGTCGACAACCTTATCTCCCTATAGTTTAAAGGTTCGACTACACAGAGCCTAAAGACTTCACTAAAAGACCATTAGAAATCCTGAACTTAGCCAGTAGAGGAACATGATGTACAACTCAGTAGCATTTATATACACTGATAATGAACTTGCTGAGAAAGAAACCATACAATAACTGCCAGAAATACCTAGGAATAAATTCACTCAAGGAAGTGGATGTTCTCTACAATGAAAATTACATGAGATCATTTGAAAAGATAGCACAGAAAGAAAAACTTTTCACAGATTGGGAGATGTAATATTAATATTGATATCGTTAACATAGCCATGGTATCCAAAGTGAGTCACAAGTTTAATTCTAATCCCCACCGAAATACCAATGGCATTCCTTATAGAAATGGGGAAAACAATCCTGAAGCCCATATGGAAACAGACAAGACCACAAATAGCCAAAGGAAGGCTGAGATAAGGGAGAAATGCTGGGTGTATCCTGAGACCTGGTCTCAAGTCATAATCTAGTATCAGAAACCGCATGGTGTGGATGTAAAAACCGAGAGATCTTAAAAGCAAATCCATGCATCCTAGGCCATGTTATTTTCAGTATCAGTGCTCAGAATACGTCTTCAGTGAAAGGCTCGTATCTTAGTTCATTTTTCTATTGTTAATGATGGAATACCTTGATAAAAGCAACTTACGGGAGCAAAGGTTTTGCTGGCTCACAGTTCCAGGTACCACAGTTTCTCACTGCGGGCAAGTCACCCTGGCGCGTTTCGCTTAACTGTTCACGTGACACAGCCTAGATTCTTCTGAGAAGAGAATCTTCCGTTGAGGAATTGCCATCAACTTGTTCGGTGGGCGTGGCTGTGGGAGAGCCCCTTGATTACTAATTGATGCAGGAAGGCTTAGCCCATGATGGGCAGTCCCATTCCCAAGCAGGTGGCCCTGGGCTGCATAACTTGCTTGATAACTACGAATTAGTCAGAGTAGGCCCACCGAACAGCGTTCCTCCCTGGTTGTCTGCTGTGTTTGTGTGAGTTGCCTGGAGGTGCTGATTCATGGAACGACCATGCATCTTGCTTTCAAGTCTTGCTCCGCGTTCCTGCCCTGACTTCGGGCGATGCTGGACTGCAACCTAGAAGTGTCAGAAGAAAGGGCATCCTTTCCTCTTCTAAGCTGCTTCTGGTCAGTGTTTTATCACAGCAACAGAGAGGACGCTAGAGCATTCGGCTTCTCACTGTGCGTCTCTCCCTTCTCGCCACACCAAGAAAAAGAGACTAAAGGTAAAACGGATCAAAAGACATGGATGCAGAACCTAACACCGTGAAGCTACTGAAATAAAACTGGGGAAAAGCTCAAGACGCTGTTGGTATAAGCAGTGGTTTTTGTTGTTGTTGTTTATTTGTTACTTTTGAGACAGGGTTTTGAACAGAGAGTGATACTTTTGCCTCTGGAGTGGTGGGATTAAAGACTTGCACTCCCACGGGCCAGCTAATGTTTGGTTTGTTTAATTTTTAGAAATGGGATTTTTGGTAAGAGTTCAAAAAACACAGAGAGCAAAATAAAATTTGGAACAGGAATGATTGACGGGTTTATGTCAAACTAGGAAGCTTCTGCACAGTGGATGGGGGAGATGAACTAAAGAATAGGAAAACATGCTTCCAATCTACTCATCTGGCAAATGGTAATGTTCAGAGCAAATCAGGAATTAAACTCTCTGTGTCTCTCTATCTCTGTCTCTGTATCTCTCTCTCTGTAACATACACACACACACACACACACACACACACACACACACACACACACCAGAAAAACCCAAATATTGTAGTTAAAAATGGTCAAGTTATCTAAATAGAAAATTGCCAAAAGAGAAATATAAATGGCCAAATATATGTGAAAAATGACTGACGTCACTGGTCATCGTGAAAATGCAATTCGAAGTCACAATGAGATACCCTTTCATCCTGATAGGAATGAGTTTTACCAAAAGACAAAAAAAGGGGGTCACTGTAGATAGGGGTGTGGTGAGTCTCCTCAAACCCAAAACCAGATCTACCCCACGATCCATCTATTCCAGTTCTGCATATTTTGGCAAAGGAAATGAAATCAGTACACCAGACAGATAACAACAGACCCATGCTTGTTGTACTTTGATTTACAATAGCTAAAACATATGGAGTCAATCTTGGTGCCCATCTGTAATTAAAAAAATTGTAAGAAATGTGATGAATATACACAACAAAATATTATTTAGCCATAAGAAGACAGTCATTAGTGGAGTATTACATAGTAGTTAACATTTTAAAATTAATTTTGCATATCACTTAATATCAACTATTAATATTTTCTTTCTAATAAATAATGTATCATAGTAAAAAGTAATTTTTATGATATTGTCTTTTTTTTTTCTTTTCGAGACAGGGTTTCTCTGTGTAGTCCTGGCTGTCCTGGAATTTACTCTGTAGACCAGGCTGACCTTGAACTCAGAAATCCGCCTGCCTCTGCCTCCCAAGTGCTGGGATTAAAGGCGTGGGCCACTCCCGCCCGGCGAGATTGTCTTTTGTCATTTATATTTGGGAGTCTTATGTGCTCTAAAATGAATTTAAGAATTGTTTTAATATAATATATGTTATATTATATAGTATATATTATATATAGCGTATATAATATATAATAATATATAGTTTTAATATATATATTATATAGCATACATAATAATATCATTGTTTTAATATAATACTTAAGTATTATATATGTAAGAAAAACAATTCTTAAATTAAATTAATTAAGTATTAAATTAATACATTTGATATTATTGTTTAAAATTTATACATTAATAAATTTAATATAATATATTTATAACATTTAATATAATTTTAATATATTATTAATGCAATTTATAAATAGAAGATATTAATGTTATATAAAATAAGCCAGATACAGAAAGACATAAATTTTGCATTCTCTCCCAGATGTGAAAGCTAACAAGTTGATTTCTAAGTAGGAGAGAGCAGGATGTTCATTACTAGAGCCTGGGAGGCTTATGGGGAAAGACCAGAGAACTGGTACCAAGTGTAAGTAAGTAGAGGGGAGGGGTACGTTGAAATGTTCAGTGGCACCATGGAGTAACCAAATCTCTGAAAACAAACAACTTAAAGGCAAGGATCTCCTACTTTGGCTTACAGTTTCACAGGTTTCAGCTCATAGTCCTTGACATTGTTGATTTGGGGCTCATAACGAGGCAGAACCCCAGGGCAGCAGAAACCTGTGCATGTTGTGCCAGAGCCTGATCATCTCATGGTGGAAACAGAGAGGAGCGCAGAGGCATGGGGATGGGGAGGGTAGAGGGAAAGGGAAACAGACAGACAGAGAGACAAAGAGGGACAACCTATTTACTTGAGCTAGGTTCCACACTCTAAAATTTCCATCCCTTTCCCACATAGTGACATCATCTAAGGATCAAACTTTCAATATATGAGACTTTGAAGACACTTTAAAGCCAAACCATAGGGATGTTGTAGCTAGGAAAAGGGGGGGTTGAAGTGTCCAAACAGAGAAATAAGATGGAGATGTTAATGACCTCAATTTGACCAGCGCCCACTCTATACATGCATACGATAAATGTGGGTTCTGTGGCTCGTAATCTTGTCCAGAATCACCACTGATTCTTCTGGATATGTCTGTGACAGTGTTGTCAGGGAGACTGTACTAAGTAGAGGGAACACACCTTGACTGTGGGTGACGTTATTTCATTAGGACAGAGTGAAAAGGAGAGAGTGAGCTGACACCAGCACTCATCTCTCTGCTTCCTGACTGTGAAATGCAGCATGACCAACCTTACCACTCTCCTGTTGCCAGACCTTCCTGCCAGGATGGATTGTACCCTTGAGCTATGAGCCATAATAAACTCTTCCATCCTCAAGGCCCTGAGATTTTATTCTAGCAATGAGAAGAGTGATTACCATGGTCCCTGTCTCTGGCAGTGTAATGACATCTGCAGTCAACTAAAGCCCAAGCAACGGGGCACACCCGAGAGGGAGTTTCCTTTATTGGATCATTTGTGGTGGAAAGACCAACCCTAAATCTGGGCCAAATGTTTTGTTGGCAGCCAACTTTAAAGAATAACAACATGGAAGAAAGAAGTTTTTACTTTTGGTTTGCTTCCTCTCACTCCTGCTGGAAAGTTTATCAAGTCTGCTGCTGAGGCATTCTGGGTTCATATTAGAGCTTATTATTATTATTATTATTATTATTTTTAGGATTCTAATGTATACTGAAAGATCAGCAGAGACATCCATTCTTGAGGACTGAACAACTACTGGACTTTTTGTCAGGAGATAGCCACTGTTATAAAGACTGACTTTTAGTCTGAATATACATAGTCTAGAATACATACATACAAATACATATGTATGTATGTATTAAATATGCTATACTATACTGATAGGATATATATGATATATATGTATATATATATGATTTTTATATTATATGTCATTATAGGTCATATATAGAGAGATATTATATATATATTTCCTATCAGTTCTGCTCCTCTAATAGTTCTGACTAATACAAAAGGTTTGTAGAATAGAAGAGGACATCAGGAGCTAAAAATGGGTGTCACAGAAAGACTGCACAAAGTAGGAAGAGCACCCCATGAATTTCTTCTCTGACCTACAAATGGACCCTTCACACCTCCTCTATCTCACCCACAGGACAAGCAATGAGAGCTGTCGGCATTTGCCTTCAGCCTGTCTCTTGCCTCTACTTGCCAATAGGTGTGGTCCCCAGAGTGTTCTGACAATTTCATCTCTGTCTTGTCAGAGGTTCTGAGAAAAGAGATCAGGCCATGTTGACATCAGAGAAACACCCAGTGCCAAAAGTCCCACACCAGGGTTCAGAAGAAAGCATGCCAAAATAAATCTAACAATACATATATTTTTTACGGGTAATGGGATAAGTCTTGAGACCCTGAGTTCAAGAGATCCTCAGAAAATGTGATAAAGATCTTCTCACAGCTGTTGGGAAAGGGCCTGAAGGGAAGAAACAGGTCAAGAATTTATGGAGCCTGGGAAGCAGGGGTGAGGTCATGGAGGACGAACAAGGAAAAAGAGAGATGGGCAAAGACTCTAGCCTGTGACCTTCCAGGGTAGAGAAATCTCAGTCCTCCGGAACTGGATGGACAGGAAACCATTCCTAACTAATACAGATTAAAAACACTGCTAATTGCTATAATGGGACCAATTATTAACGTCCTATAATTGGATTGGACACTGTCCCATTGTATGTGAAATGTACATGTTTAAACTCGCCTCTTGTCCCTCTGGTTTGTGAAACACAAGTGTTAGCGTGGTTGCTATGTACTTGGAGAACTTCAGAGCAGGAGTAGCAGTAGGAATGGAGTGAGCTCTACCCAGTCTTCTTTCAGAGGTTTAGTAGGAATCCTGCATGCAATGCCATGAGAAGTTGTGATAGGCAGTCTTCTGGTCCATCCAATTGTATTGTCCTGCTCTCCCCAATCCTAGGGGAATGTGGCCATAAGTATGTAACTTGTGTGCTCTGAAGAACCTGAAAACCCATCAGAACAGAGGTCGGATGGCTCTGATGAACCCTAAATAGACCTAAAGATTTGTTTAATTCCAAGAACCATTTTTTGAAACTGTCATATATAATAAGCACACTGTATTTACATCATTTCTACCCATACACCTCTCCTTTCCAGCTTCTCCAGTGTCACCCCCATCTCCCTATCAATTAGTGTTCTGTTATAAATATTATATGTGTATGATAAATTATATACATACATGTAGATGGTGCACAATCTACTGAGTGCAATTAATGTTGCCCAATATGTACATGGGTTTAAGGCTGACCACTTAGATTTTATTGACCTATCAGGGTCATCTATAAAGAAAATTAGCTCTCCTCTTAGCAGCCATTGACTGCCTGTAGCCCTTCCACTAAGGCCGGAGCCTTGTGAGTCTTTCCCCATCCATGTTCAGGTATTGTCTGGTTTAGATGTACACAGGAAGCCATATCGTTTTGCACCCACAGAAAAGCATGCCTGCTATGGTACAGCAATTGTCCTGGTTGCCTGGCTATTACAATCTATCTGTGCCCACCACTGTGATATTTCCTGAGTGGTTGGGTGTAGGATTTTTCTATGGATGTCCCATTTCAGGCTAACCATGTTATGACCCATCATAGTTCTCTGCAACAACCTTTATCTGCATCAAAAAGAAGCTTCTGTGATGACAAGTGTGAGCACTTACTGAAAAAGCACACCAGGCGATGGTAGCGCACGCCTTTAATCCCAGCACTTGGGAGGCAGAGGCAGGAGGATTTCTGAGTTCGAGGCCAGCCTGGTCTACAGAGTGAGTTCCAGGACAGCCAGGGCTACACAGAGAAACCCTGTCTCAAAAAACCAAAAAAAAAAAAAAAAAAAAAAAAAAAAAAAAAAAAAAAAAAAAAAAAAAGAAAAAAAAAAGAAAAAGGATTCTTGTGAATTATGAATTCTACACAATGTCCCTCACCCCGTATCTTTGTGTCTGTCTAGGCCACATGTCAATCCTGGTTTTCACTTTTCAGGCACCATCCATCTTGGTTTTTGAGACAGGGTTTCTCATTGACCCAGGGCTATCCAAATAGGTTAGGCTGCCTGGCCAGTGGGCCTCAAGAACCCGCCTCTGCATTTTCTGTGAAACGGATGACTCTGGCTCCTTTTTGTGTTGGTTTTAGGGGATTGAACTCAGGTCCTCATGCTTGTGAGGCAAACACTTTACTGATTTGAGCCCTGGTACACTCAGTTTTGGAAGGGTAGACATTAAGGGAAAAATTGATCTGCATGATGTAGCAAGAGGAAAGAGAGTGTAGGAAGCTCTCAGGCATGTCTGGAACCAAGATGTAGTTAGCAAGTTATGGAGGATACAAAATTACAGACATCACCCACTCTTTACTTCACACTAGCACAGGGTAAGTATTTATACCAACATGAGAATGAGAGACATTAACATGCTTTGAGGTGGTTCATATGGATGCCTGACTCTAGTCCTTATGACAGCCGAAGGCACCAATGTTGGGAGGGACATGGGACAGGACATAGGACAATGGAGGCCTTTGAACCAAAATTATTTGATGAGAAGTGAATCCAGTTTAGAGAAAGCATTTGTGATAGTAAATATTGTTGATTGTCAATATGTAGAATTACCATGGAGACAAGCATCTGGGGATATCTGTGAGAGACTATTCTCAAGAAAGCCAGCCAAGAGGCAGGCAGAGGCTTTGCCAGGACAATGTTCAGAATCTAGCCACAAATCATGGTTCCCAAACATCCTGCATTTCCCCTGTTCTTAAAGGATACTGCTGCCAACCATATACACTCTTATTGTAAAGCCTTTGAGAACTGGAGATATAGCTTAGTTGGTAGAGCGCTTGCCCAGCACACACAAGGTTCTATGTTCCATCTCCAGCATTGTGTAAACTGGGCATGATTTTGCTTACCACCCCAGCATACAGGAGGTAGGTGGTGGAGGCCATCTTCAGAGGCCTAGAGAGTTGGAGGCCACTCTGGGATACATGAGACTATCTCAAAAACATGTGAGCGCATGAATGAATGAAAAGGAAGAACAATATGGACATTTCCAGAATTATTTAACACAACTCTTTAGTGGGGTGTCTTGTTTGCTCTGATTACATACATGAAGGACACAGCCAGGGAGGCCCTAGAATAAGCTGAATGATGGTGAAGAGTGGCCCACAAAGATGTCCATATCTCCATGCCCATACCCTGAGAAAATACCACCATGTGGCACAGCAAAAGGGAGAGTAAAGATGTGAATGGGTTAAGAACCTTTAGGTGGGTACTGTCCTGTGTATTCTGCGTGTGGCCCCTGGGGTCATCATCAGCTGGAGGGAGAAGTGTCAAGGAGAGGAGGGAGATGAGAAACTTAGGGGATGTGCCAAGGGCTGAGTGGTCTCCTAAGCCTGACAACAAACACTGTTGTCATGTGTTACTAAAGGGTTTCAAGTCAACACAAGTCACAGAGATACTCCAACATCTGTGTTTACTGCAGCACTGTGAACAATACCAAATACAGAGCCAACCAAGGTGTCCACCAACAGAGGACCGGATAAAGAAAATGTGATACGTACTCACAAAAGAATTTTTTTTTCAGCCATAAAGAACAAAACTGTGCCATTTTTTCAAGAAAGCAGATCAACTGGAGATTATCATTTTAAGAGAATTAAGTCAGTCTCAGAAAGATAAATACAGTGTGTTTCCTTGCATTTTTAGTTTCTAGTTTCATACAAACTCATACAATCATGTATGAGGAAAGGAGGAATGAAATTATCTTAGGGCTAACCAGTGAGGGAGGGAGGAGAATTTAGGGAAGCATGAGCACATACAATATGTCATGTGAAAAGTTTTTTTGAAAATGACTTTAAAAGTAAGAGGGGCTCAGAAGGCTGATATAGGCTTTTTGTAGGCAGCACAGAGAACTGGACACAGAATTCAGACAGACAGTGAGGGAGGGCGGCAACCCTCCACCCCCAATCCTGGTTGTTCCGAGAGCTTCCCTGATCTCGTGGAACTGCTGAACTGTCTCTGGAACCGTTTCCCCTAGATGACATTTAAAAACATGTCTTTCTGATGAAGGTACCATTAAAGAGGGTTTCTGGAGTCGCAGTCAAGGGCTTCATTTCAGATCTAGTCTCTGCTCAGTTTCCCTAAAAAAAACTCACAATGTCTTATACACAGATTGCTGGGAAGGACACTTCTTGGAGCCCCTTTAGTGTGTGTGCGTATGTGTGTGTGCGTGTGTGTGTGTGTGTGTGTGTGTGTGTGTGTGTGTGTGTGTGCATGTGTATGTGTAGCCAGATTGAACCTTGGGTGTTATTTTTCAGGCACCATCCAGTGAGACAAGCCTCTCCCTGGTCTGAGGCTGGATAATTCAACTAGGCTATTGAGCCAGCAAGGACCAGTGATCCTCCTGTTTCTGCTTACAAATGCTGGAGTTACAGGCATGCACTGCCAAACCATGGGCTTTATGGATCAAATTCAAGTCCCTGTGCTTGCTCCACAAGAACTTTATTGACTGAGCCATCTTCTTTTCCCTCCCTTACCTTTCAAAATTATTTCCTTGTAAGAGAAACAGATTTACCCATGGATGCTGGGAAAGGATTCCTCTCAGACGGTGGAGGCTTGTGTCTGATGTAAGCATTCTGTTAGGCCAGGTATCTCAATTTCCTAATATGAATGCTTCCATTTGGGGCTGGAGGGGTATCTCTCTGCAAACACCACAGCCAGCAGAGTGTTGATCGGCAAGAGGCAAGTTCAACACCACTCAGTAGCTGATGTTGGTTCAAGCTTCGGGTCTGACAGTGGGTAGTTCATTTTTAGGCATATTTAAGCACAGAACAATTTGGAAAATATGTTTCCTGGTGATAACGAACTCAATCCCATATGCAGAACAAACCTTAAGACATGACTACATCAGAACTCTTAGTAAAGCCCAAGTGACGTCTTCTCTAAAGATAGGTTCTATAGGTTAACTGAGGCAGACAAGCTTAAGATAAGGGTCTACAGGACAATCTTTGCCTCAGCTCCACAGGCAGGGTGAAGTTCCCCAGGCTATTAACCACTCCCACTTTAAGCCTTCTGAGCAGAATATGCAGGATCTCTCTCTTGGAAGGGATAACCCTGTGTGTTTAACATCTCTGGTTCCCTTAGTTGTTACCTGTGAGCACAAGGGCCCACATGCATCCTATACCTTCATCTACCATGAAGGTGACCTGAGGGCTTTTCTTTTTCTTATAACCAGGAAACAGTGAGGAGAGAGTGGTTAGCAAGCATACAACAACAAGGGTGTACTTGCCGCTTGGAAATGAGGCTGAGGTTCAGCTTGATGGCTCTGCACCCATTCTACAGCTTTTCTTTGCTAGCTTTCCCAAATAATCTGATTTACACATTCTCTTTGTAGGGTTTCTTTGTCTGTCTTTAGATCTTTTTTGATTTAGCTTCATTGGCAACAGCTAGCTCTTGTCCCTAATATTCCCAGTTCCACCGGGAGACAAGGCAAAAATTGGTGGATGGGAAGTCATACTCTTGTTCCTGCCTGGTGGCTGCAGGCTTGCTGTAGTAGCCTCTTTCCCTCAGTTGGCTTCCTTTGAGAGAATGTTCCTCCTGAGTGTTCTCATATGTAGTTTAAGCTCCTTTCTGGCAATTCAGTGCCTGGATGAATGTCTTTCTTGTAGGAAAGGAGGAGAAGAGGAAGGGGGAAGAGGAGGAGGAGGAAGAGGAGAAGGAGGAGGAAGAAGAAGAGGAGGAGAAGGAGGAGGAGGAGGAGGAGGAAGCAGTAGCTAGACCCTTCAGGTTTCTCACTGGAGGTGTGTGCAGAAACAGAAATTCTGATTTGTGTGTGTGTGTGTTTGTGTGTGTGTGTGTGTGTGTGTGTGTATGTGTGTGTGTGTGTGTGTGTGTGTGTGAGAGAGAGAGAGAGAGAGAGAGAGATACAGAGAGAGACAGAGAGAGAGGCAGAGAGTGACAGAGACAGAGAGTGACAGAGACAGACAGAGACAGAGACGGAGACACAGAGAGAGATCGAGTTCACCTTGTTTGAAACAGGCTATCTCACTAAACACTGAACCTGGAGCCCACATTTCTGCATCTAGACTGGCTGACCAACAAGCCCCAGGAATCCTCTCGTCTCCACCCATCAGCACTGGGGCTACCTGGATTTTTACTTGGGTGCTGGTGATCTAAACTGAGTCCTCATGCTTCCACAGCAAGTTCTGTCACCACTGAGCCATCTCCAAGACCAAACACATCATCTTCAACCAATGCTGAGTTTGCATCACGATTTTGTTACCTCTCAGTCATTCTGGGTTACTTTTCACTAAGTTCCCATACTGGTTGGCGGCTTGCTGGGCTCAGATCCAGCTTTGCCGCTTACTCTCTATGTAGTTGCAAGTTCTCTATACCTTGGTTTCCCTTGTGTGGATGAAATGAGTGTGTGTGGCTGACATCTGCTAATACTTCAGAGGTATTAGCTGTGGGGATCTGAAACTTTTCCACATGCCTCAAGCTACACCCCTTGTCCTGACCCTTTGGACTATGAGCACTTTGTTGGTGTTATTTCTTCATTACTAAGAAACAAGTGGTCCCGGGCTAGGGGATGAGGCTCAGTTGGTATATTGCTTGCCTAATGTCTTAGTTAGGGTTTTAGTGCTGTGAACAGCCATCATGACCAAGGCAACTCTTATAAGGACAACATTTAATTGGGGCTGGCTTCCAGGTTCAGAGGTTCAGTCCATTATCATCAAGGTGGAACATGGCAGCATCCAGGCAGGCATGGTGCAGGAGGAGCTGAGAATTCTACATCTTCATCTGAAGGCTGCTAGCAGAATGCTGACTTCCAGGACGCTAGGATGAGGGTCTTAAACCCATGCCAGCAGTGACACAACTACTCCAACAAGGCCACACCTACTCCAACAGGGCCCTACCTCCTAATAGTGCCACTTCCTGGGCCAAGCACATACAAACCATCACACCTAACATGCACGAAGCCCTGGGTTCTATCCCCAGAAATGCGAAAACCCCACATGGTTGTTCACACTTTGTAATCCAAAGAAGCTAGACTATAGGAAGCTTAGAAAGTCAAGGTTGTCCTTTACTATGTAGAGACTTTGGAGACCACCCTGACTCCACAAGACCCTAAGAATGAGTAGAAGACAAGTGTGGTGGTTTGAATAAGAATTCCCCCCCCCCCATAGGCTTATATATTGAGTGCTGAGTCACCAGGGAGTAGCACTCCTTGAAAGGATTAGAAGGATCAGGGGTGTGGTTAAGAAATAACATCAGGAAGTATGTCACTGGGGGTGGGGGGTGGGCTTTAATGTTTCAGAAGCCCATGACAAATTCAGTGTCTCTTTCTAGGCCTGCAGATCAGAACATAGCTCTGAGTTACTGCTCTAGTACCATAGGTGCTGGCATGCTCCCTACCATGATGGTTGTGGACTAAACCTCTGAAACTGTAAACAAGTCCCCAGTTAAATGTTCTTTTTAGTAAGCGTTGCCTTGGTCATGGTGTCTCTTCACAGCAACAGAACAGTGACTAGGACAACAGAGAAAGAAAAAGAAGAGGGGAGCCTGTGTTACAAATGACGGAATCTCCATTTCCCACACCTCTGTTTCACAAATGCTGGTCTCTTTCTTGTAGTCTCCAAAGGCACGGATTCCCTTTGTCAGCTCTCACCTTCCTCTGTGGACTTGGTCCAACTTTTGACTCTCAGATCAGGATCTGTGCCTTATCTCTGTCAAGTGGGCTCCTTTTCTTCACAAATTCAGAGTGAAAAAAAAAACACAAAGAAATCACTCTTGGAAGATACTTTTATTTAATGAGTTCTTTCTTCAACATCTTCCTACAATGATCTGTTTGTCAGATCTGTTATTCTTTGGGTTCAAAGCCTTCTGGAAGGATCCAGTTTTTACAGAACATGCTTGTTCTCTTCATCTAGGACCTGGAGCTACTATACTTTGGGTAAGTATCCCCCAAAAGCATAGCCCAAGGCTCTACTGGGAGGTAGTAGAGCTTGTCAAAGGTGGGGAGCCATGTTCCTGGAAGCATGCTGTTGAAGGGCATAGTGTAATTCCTTGATTTCTCTCGAAGGGTATAGCGCTAAATCCCTTTATCTTCCTCCTTAACTCCCAGATACCGTGAAGTAAGCAACTAGCTTTGTGCTCCACCAGCACACCATGATGCCCTACCTTGCCAAAAGCCTCCACACAATGAGGTCAGTGTCTTAGTCAGGGTTTCTATTCCTGCACAATATCATGACCAAGAAGCAAGTTGGGGAGGAAAGGGTTTATTGAGCTTACTTCCACATGGCTGTTCATCACCAAAGGAAGCCAGGACTGGAACTCAAGCAGGTCAGGAAGCAGGAGCTGATGCAGAGGCCATGGAGGGATGTTCCTTACTGGTTTGCTTCTCCTGGCTTGCTCAGCCTGCTTTCTTATAGAACCCAAGACTTCCAGCCCAGGGATGGCACCACCCACAAGGGGCAATTGAGAAAATGCCCCACAGCTGGATCTCATGGAGGCACTTCCCCAACTGAAACTCCCTTCTCTGTGATAACTCCAGCCTGTGTCAAGTTGACACACAAAACCAGCCAGTACAGTCAGGCAACCATGATGTGGGATGTCTGAAATCATTTGTCGAATTAAACCCATCTCCTTGAATTTGATTTTCTTGGGTTTTTATTATATTCATTTTGTCAGCGTTAGTCTTGTTTATCACATCTGCTGCTCCTGGAGTCAACAAAGAGACACACATCTGGGGGGGGGGGCTGGGAAGTCATTTCAGAAAGGATTAAGAATGGTGGTGCCCGTCTGTCTGTAAACCTAAGAATGGGTGGAACTTTGTTTGAGGTGAAAAGTCAGCCTGCCTTCACTTCTTCCTACTGAGAACATGTGCTTGTGATGCTGCCCTCTGCTCAGACCGGTTTCTTTAGCCTTCCAAAGACCAGTGTCTCTCCAGGACTCCTTGAGGCCTTCAGCACCTGAGTGGAACAGCTGAAGCCTGCGGCAGTGTGGACTGAGTGGCTACTGACTCTCAGCTCCAGGGGGGAAATGTTGGGAGGGCAGCCAGTGTCACATCAGCCAGTCTAATGAGTGCCCCTAAGGTGTGTTTTCATCCGGTTGATTGTGTCCGTCTCCAGAACAGTGGCTTGCACAGCTAGAGGCTGCCTACCGCATCATCATCTGGTAACTGACCTGGAACTATTCTTCCCACCCTCCCTTGCTCAGGAAGCCTTTGCTGCCTCTGGCTTTTTCCTGCTTTTCTTCATGGCAAAATTCTACTCTCCATTCAGGCTCTGGATGCAGTGTTTTCTGCCATCTAACCGACTATCTTCAGCAGTGACAGCTTCCTGGGTTCTGACACACTGGACTCAAATTCCTGAGGAAGCTGATGCCTCTTCTGAACACCCCAACAGAGTGAATGACTTGACTGCTGGATTCGGCAAGCCTGAGACTTGGCGGACATACAGGGACACTGTCTGCTAGAGTGGTTTGCATAGGTGTTTAATTTATAGGTGACAAACTGCACATAATCCCAATTTGCCTGCTGATCAGGGCATTCCTGGGTGTTTATCTTGCAGGGTGAGGTGGAGGGTGTGTGTGTGTGTGTGTGTGTGTGTATGGGTGTGTGTGTTAGGGGTTCATCTGTCCAGCCACATTTTTTTTTTTTTTTGCTTTTCCTATATAAGACCCTGTTGAAACAACAACAAAAACAAACTTCTACTAACTTAGGGTTCCAAAGCATAATTGTTGCATTATTATTTTTTTTCTTTTGTGATAAGGTCTCAGGTAACCCAGGCTGGCCTCAAAATTGATATGTAGCTAAGGATGACTTTGAACCACTGAAAAGTTTGACTTTTAAATTTTTGTTTGAAAATTATACAAACATAATAATTGTAAATAAATTTAAAAATGTGTTTATTAGGAAGTGAAATCTACTCTATCAAAAACTTATTTCCCAGAGAGAACTGCCACCAAATAGCTTATGATATCACACACACACACACACACACACACACACACACACACACACACACACGCACGCACAGAGTCATTCCTCTGGGAAAAGTCTGTAAATTTAAATTTCAAAGCAAATAAGCCAATCAGCTTGACTCGTTCTGCTAGTTACTCCTAAAAATGAATTGGATTTTCTGTGTGTTTTGCCATGGGTATGTGCTCATGTGTGCACATGTGTGTGGAAGCCCAAAGGACATGTCATTCCTCAGGGGCTGTCCACCATAGGTTTTGTTGTTTTCTTTTCTTTCACATTTTTATTTTTTTATTGAGGTGCATGTGTGTCTGTGTGTGGGAACATGCCCATGTGCATTTCATAGCGGATACATGGAGGTCAGAGGAGAACATTCCTGAGTCCCTTCTCTCCTCCAATTGATGGGTCTAGGGATTGAACTTGGGTTTCCAGGCTTGGCGGCAAGTGCTATTATCCCTGAGCCATATATTTTATCTATCTATCTATCTATCTATCTATCTATCTATCTATCTATCTATCTATCTATCTATCTATTATCATTTATTTTTATTTATTTATTTATTTTATTTTATTTTATTTTATTTTATTTTTGTATTTTAAAGACAGGGTTTCTCTGTATATCCCTGGCTGTTCTGGAACTCACTCTGTAGACCAGGCTGGCCTCGAACTCAGAAATCCGCCTGCCTCTGCCTCCCAAGTGCTGGGATTAAAGGCGTGTGCCACCACCGCCCAGCTATTTATTTTATTTCTAGTTGGGATCTCTCCCTGGTTTGAAACTCTAGTGATTAGGCTTGTTGTCTTATAAGTGAACTCCAGGGATCCCTCTTTCCTCCCAGTCACCAGCTTACAAATACAAAACACCATCCTGTATTTTTAAATGTGGGTTCTGGGGGGTTGCGCTCAGCTCATCCTGCTGATCTATCAAGCACTTTACTGATAGAGCTGCCTCTCCACACTCTGAGAACTCGTCCCTGTTTTTGATTGCAAGTGCTTACACTTCCCTGCCAGGAGAGACACCAGTGCTCATGAACCAGGGCAAGTTTCCTCCATTGTACTTGGCATGTACTGACCCTCACAATCTCCTTAAATTTGGGAAACTCGACCCCTTGATCTGTGGCACTGTGCCCTTTAAAAAAAAAGCACGGACGCAAGCAAAAGGTGCAGGCATACTTTATCACAGCTGGCTAATCTCTTACTGGGCATCTGCACGGCTCAGCAGCTTTTGTTTTATAAAGATGACAGACACTCAGCAGGTTTGCATCAAGGACTTAGTTGTGCTAGCGTCCTTGGTTTTAGTTTCCTCTTGGTTCCCACCTCCTCCCCTCTTGGGCTACATTCGTGTCAGGTGCACCTGGCAGTGTGGGTCCCTGAGACAAGGCCCCTTGCTTTTGGCCGTGGCTCAGCCAGGCCAGTTTCCTACAGGGACAAGCGGTGAGGAACTCAGGATCAGTGTGAACTCCAGGCTGGGGTGGTAGTAGGAGCCACACTCTGAAGTGGGAATGTCCTGTCTCCACTGTAACTGGCTGCCAGAAATGAAGGAACTCTAAAGAGACGTTTGCGTTTCTCACTTTGACCATCAGTATGCTGAAACAATTTACCACCTACCCCACCCCCAAAATGTTGAGAACTTCCCTAGCAATCTCATGCTGGGGGAAGGAAAAGGCAGAGAGGAATTTTCTCCCAGAAAGAGATTTCATACAGTCCTAACAATCTGCCAGACTACCTTAAGGCTGAAGCCAGGAAAATGGTGGTCAGTGATTCACAGGCCCACACTTTGACCAGGATGGTTTAGATGTTGTGCATGTTCTTGCCTCTCTAGTTAAACTTTAATCTCATTTCAGGACCCCCAAAGATTGACAGGAAGCAGGGTAGTCTCTGGATCTCTTTGTCCCTCTTCCCAGTGTGGTCACATTGAACTCATCTCCTTATCCTGCTTTATACCATTCATTTGGTTCTTTTAATGAACTTGATGTTTTAATGAAACATCAAGTTTCTTGGGGCAGTTAGAGGGAGAATGTGGGCTGGGGTGCAGGTCAGTGCTTAAGCTCTTGCTTAGCATGTGCAAGGCTGTGCATGGTCTGCAGCACTAAAATAAGGAAAGGCTCAGGTTCAGTGTTTGTAGCCATTCCGGAAGGGACAAGGATGGGTCTCTTGGGAACGTCAGATCAGCTGGGAAAAAAAAGCAATGACAGATGTCACAAGAGGTGTCAAGGGGCTCGTAATGTCATGTGTCCCTTCACTCTACGGGAAATTGTGTTTCCTGAGGGAAAGATGGAGCAGGGTCAGAGTTCACCAGGAATGAGCTTGAAGTCACATCCTGCTCAGAAAGTCCAGATGACGGCAGCTGACATGTGGTTAATCCAGGCTAGAAACTACCGAGTACAAGGGACTCAGCAGCCATTTCTCGTTCACTCAAGCTTGAGGGGGCACAATGGGGTCAGTTTGGACTGGAAAGAAGAAAACATGGAGGTAGGATGGCTCCTCCTTCACGAACAGAGCTGGGAGCTGACCATGGCAGATACTCAGAGCTGAGGCTCTTCAAAGGCTCATAGGACTCATGGCTGGTCATCACAAGTGTCTACCACTCTGGGCTGGACACTGTATCAACCAAAAGAAACAGACCGCTGTATGTATGTATGTGTGTATGTATGTATGCATGTATGCATGTATGTATATATGTATGTATATATGTCTGTATGTATGTGTGCATGAATGTACATGCAAATGTATACACATATGTATGTGTGTATGTATGTATGCATGCATGTATTTACATACATATGTATGTGTGTATGTATATGTGGGTTAGATTTAAACTAGAGGCTCATCAGGCCACACTTGCTTGTAGTCTCATAGCTACTGTCAAGCACCTTACAGAGAGCCCACCTGTGAATGTGTACTAGGCTCCTCAGGGACCAGGACTCCCCAGAAAGGAAATGTTAAACCCCAGACCAAATGCTGCTCGAAGTACACTTACCTGCTGCTCTCTGTCTCCATCCTCATCTTCGATCCCAGAATCCCCATGTATCTGAATTCTAGGACAATGACAGGCATCAATCTCTCTTGCCTCAAGGAAGCTTACAGAATTCCAGTTCCCAGGGGCCACCAGAGGCTTACAGCATATCCCTCAACCCATACATGAGTGCACCTCAATTCAAGCGGCCCATTCCCTCTACTGAATACACGCATCTAAGTGGGCCCCTCCTCCACACTGTCCATCTATCTTCTAAGTCATATATTAACAAGATTCCTTCTTCCCTCTCTCCCAGACACAAGACACTTTCTCTTCTTGAACCAAAGCCCTAAGATAGACTTCTTGCTCTTCTGATGGTCTGGAATCCTTTCCTTTCTTGGCTACCCTGCCATACTTGTTCTGGTGTTAACTAAATCTATGGCCTCAAGGAACAATCTGTGGCAGTGTCCTCTATTCAATTGGAGGGGACAAGAGAGTAGTGATGGGTGAACATGATCAAAGCACATTGTATTTGTGTGTGAAAATGCCATAATGAAAGCTATTATGTACAGTTAAAATGGGAACTAAGTATCCATAGTCATAAGGATCTCTTAAACAGTAGGTCACTGGGATGTCCGTCATATTTACCTTTTTTTTTTTTTTTAAATATCCAGTTCAAACTCTCTCTGTCTTCAACAGGCTGACTTCATATAGCAGCGGGAGCTCAATTAGATATGATGGATTGTGCAGTTGTCTTGTGCTCCTGGATTAACCTTTGAAAACAGTTAATTAGATGGAGGTTATAGTGAGAAAGATGAGACCAAAGATTAGGGGACTCAGTCTGGGCCTTAGGCAGGGTAACCATTGTCCTGATCTGGGCCATGTGACAGCAGTGATTTGATCCTGGGGAAACTTCTAGTTCAGAGTAGAGAAAGAAAGTAGTAGACAGAACATGGTCAGAGGACTAGACTTGGCCATGAGTGAAGCAAGAGTAGGAAGAGAGAGAGGGAGAGAGAGAGAGAGAGAGAGAGAGAGAGAGAGAGAGAGAGAGAGAGAGAGAGAGGAGCAGAAAGAGGGTGTGTGAGAAATGGGGGAGACACACATACATAGAGAGACATAGAGAGACTAAGCATAGAGAGATATGAAAAATAGCAGGGTTATAAGGAGAATGAGTGGGAGGGGATCCCATGAAGTGGACAAGTTTAGGGTATGGGGAGGAGGTGAGAAAAGCTAGGGTCCTAGCATGGACTCTGAAATATGTAACGAGTACTGGTGATGCTGAGGGAGCCTGGAGGCCAGCATGTGCTTTGGTATGCTAATAAACACCACACATAGCCATATGTCCTTTCTGCTTTTTTTTTGGAATTTGGAGAATGGTGTTGCCTTTGGACCTGAGAGAACACAAAAGTCCATCCATAGAAGCAAGCTTATTGAATCTCTTTGGGTCTGGTACTTAAGTCTTTGAGCTCCATCTGAAACCAGTTTGGACTTGTTAGTTCAGAAGCAGCATTTGGGGGCCACATATTCCATCTTTAGCAGTAGTCAGGAGATCAAGTCCTCTTAATTTTGGAGTACCACAGCAGCTTAAGAATGGAGTCTGTCCTGATGGATGTTAATAAACTGATCTAAATTTTCTTTAAGGTTTGTTGTGAGCCGGTGAGACAGGGAAGCTAACGGATGGAAAGAAGCCTCAAATCATCTGTCTTAGTTCCAAATCCTGAAAAAGAATGCCCAGAGTAGTAAGAAGAAGGATGAGGTAGATAGCACACTCGTGCCTTTCCAAAGGGCACCTGGACTGCTGTTAGGGGTTTAGGAGCACAGACCACTCCAACTGTCTTGTAGTTGGCAAAGGGGCAACGTAGCAGTTAGAGTCCCTCAGAGGAGGGGTGATCTAAGGGGCCACTTTAACATATAGCAAAGATCCAGAACGTAAGACAGCCATGAGATGGCAACAGGCATCCTTCAAGGGCAGGAAATGGGGCAGTTTGCCCACATTGGAAGGGAACAGGCAAAGAAAAAGATCTAAAGAATGCTTGGCAGGCTTTGTCGTAGGTGTTAGCGAGCCTGATGCCTGTGGTCACTGTGGTTTATTCTGAGAGGTAAAGCTGTTGGTTTAGTGGAATAGCTTGAGACTATTTTCATTGGTCAACTTAAGTTCAGAGTCAGCTACGCAGTCTCCTCTGTTACAACTTTGTGGGAAACATTAAGAGACAAAATTAACTCGAAACGATTGTTAACATCCCAATTAATAAATTTTGTTTAGTGAATGCGATTGTATAACTGACTGAACCATGTGCCAGAGCGCCCGTAGAAGGATAAGGTAATTGTAATCAGCCGCTTGTCTCTTCAGACTCCTTCATTAGGAATAAGCATTTGGAAGCTTTATTTTTAAAAAAAAATCAGTTAAATTCAGTATTAATTGACAGTTTTAAAGAGAAATAGAATTCTCTTCTGGTCTTTAGATCCTTTTAATAGGATTATCTAGCAAAGTCCCAAGCAAATCCCTTGGATATGCCAAGTACTTCCCCATGCCTGTGATTCTGATGGCAGAGAATCTGGCAGCTTCTTTAATCGGGGACCATGGGTGGTAAAGATGCAGAAGGACATAGTATAGCTGTGAGAAATACTCTTCCGGAAAGAGATAGCGTTCCGTAATTAGTAAATCCAGCTTTTAGATTTAGCCTCAGTTTTGAAGAAGATAGGCTTGTCTTTCTCAGCTGTGGATAGATACTGGAGTGCTGAAGTAAGCCAAAGTCTTGTCCTACATGTGGGAGATATCAGGAGAATCATTTGTGAGAAATAGTTGTTCAAATAACATTTTGCATGGTTAAGCATAATGTCTGAGGACTGTGGTCCCATGAACTGTTAAATAAGCATACTAATCATTTTATTCTTGGTTATATTTTTCTGCTGAGTGTTTGAGACCATGTAGGTATAAACAATAAAATTTTCTTTTTCTGTGTGTGTTGTCAAGGTCAACTGGGGATCTAGTCCTCAGAGGTCACTTGGTGTTAGGGAATCCTGTGGCTCCTCTGGTCTTTCCTTTACAGTTAGTCTATCTATGAGAGAGTAAGTCAAAGATCTTGCTTTTTAAAGATTGTGACGGTATGTGTGTGCCCACATTTGTGTGTGTGAATAGAGGCATACATGGCACTACGCTGTCTATGTGGAGGTCTGAGGACAACCTTGGGGGCTGGTCCCTCTCCTTTCGCCTTGTTTGAGATGGAGATCCTTCTGCTGTTTCTCAGGCTATCAGGTTTTCATGTCTTCCCTTCTTGCTACAGAAGTGCTGTGATCGCAGGCTATTCCTTCCACTTTACCACTTGATTCCCCTCTTAGTTTCCATTCAAGTTGTGACAAATACCTTGACAAAAGAAACCTAGAGGGAGAAGGTTTGTTTCAGCTTAAGTTGAGGTTTGGTCTTTTGCTATATATTGTAATCCTAAAAATTCTGGCCTGCAAAGAATTGATTGCTCCAGGGATACGAGAATCTTTACATATACGAGTGATTCTATGTAACCTTGTCCCCCAAATTATCCCTGATTGGTGAATAAAGATGTTTATAGCCAATAGGTGGGCAGAAGAGAGATAGGTGGAGTTTGGTTTTCCTAGGCTTGGGTCTAAGGAGGCCATGAAGGAGGGGGGAGAGAAAAGTAAAGAGAGGAGAGAAGCCATGGGTTACGTGAGTCATGAAAACATGGCCCTGAGGGCTGGCCAATTGGGGTTAAGGACAGTCCAGATGGAACACAGCAAGTTATAAGTCAAGGTTACTGGTGTGGAAGTAGATTCGAATAGCTTAGATGGTAGATGCCCAACTCTAATGCTGATTAGGGATTATTATAAATATAAGGGTTGTGTGTCTTTTATCTGGGAACTGAATAATAAAAGTGGTGTAGAAATCCTTGATTTGAGATTAAATACCAACTACAACAATTTGAGATTAAATAATTACCACAGCAGCTTACAATTCTCCATTATGGTCCACTGCTATGGAGAAGTCAAAGAAGAAGGAAGTTGGAGCAGCTGTTCCTGTCCAGAGTCAAGAGCAGAGAAAGAATGAATGCATGCTTGCTTGTGGTCAGCTCATTTTATCCACTGTTATATTGTCTAGGACCCAAGCCTAGGGAATGGTATTGCCTCACTGCAAGTCTCTCCCTAGTGACTGTAGATTGTGTCAAGTTGACAATTAAAACTAACTGCCATAATTCTCAAACTGATGCCCCAATGTGGGAGAGGCAAACGGATACTAGATATTGGTATAGAGTATATTAACTCCTGGGGACTTAGCTCCACATTTCAATGTTTTACCACACAATCATTGCTGAAATAGAGAATAAACAGACCATCCTAGCATTTTGTCAAGCCAGCTGCCTCTGGAAAATGAAGACCACCATATCAAGAGGTAAATTCCATGAATATAACCCGATTGCTGTCTTTTATTTGCTATACATCATGTTCCTTGGTCAGAAGTAAGACTGTGTAGAATACCATCCAGGAGATATGATGTTCTATAAATCCATAGACTGTAACTCTGTTGGAAGCTTTTCAGGCAGAGAAGGCAAATCCATACATAGAGTACATGCTCCAGAGCACAATATCTTCCCTTCCTTCATGAAGGGGTTCAAGCATTCTTCTATTGTCACAAGGAACGGTATCTGTTCGTATTAGCTTTAACCGTCACCTTGACCCAGCTTAGAGTCATTTGAGAGGAGGACAGAATTGACTTGGTAAAGAAGGTCGTTGCTTCTCACATCCTGTGCACTAAGTTGTAGAATTCTTCCTCTGAGGAGGAGGTCACTCTCTAGTGAGTGCTAATCTGTTGAGATACCAGAAGATAGACAGACTCTGTGGCTAGAGTAGATAGGGAGAGGGGTGAGGGCTAGGTAGTAAAAGTGTTGACTCTCCAACATGGCTTGATTCTTCTCCACCATCCTGATTTGAGACAAAAGCACAGTCACCTAAAACCAATGTTCTGCGGGCTTCTGTCTCCTACTAACAGGCCCCCTGATGATAGAGTGGTTCAACACATTCAAGACCCACTCAGGATGTGTCACACAACCATTCTGTGCCAACCAACTGCCTGAGCTTCCTTCAAACGGACCAATCCTAAAGCAGGGGAGAAAATCTTAAACTTTTAAATTCCCAGAACCGGAGAAGACTTTTCTGCTTTCTGAGTCCCCAGAGGGACTTTTTTTTTTTTCTGTGTGTCTGCTGCACACATGTGCATCCTCATGCTCAATAAATACCTTCTGTCAGTTGTGGATTCTGTCTGCAGTACCCCGACGATTCTCTCGCGCTACCTGTAGCTCTTCAGACCTCCCGCCTTTTAATTCTTTAACTGGCAGAGGAAGCAGACCTCGACAGGACCCTGAAACTATCACTAGCATCATCTTCATGTCTCAGACCTGTCCAGATGCTCTCTCCATGCAGCTGCCCTAGACTTTCTGGCCACTAATATCATCATCTTTTACTTGTGTGTGTGTGTGTGTGTGTGTGTGTGTGTGTGCATGTGCATGTAGCCCAGGGATATCTGTGAGTGTTTACCTCAGGAGTGTCCACTCTGAGATTTTTTATTTATTTATTTATGTGTGTGTGTGTGTGTGTGTGTGTGTATGTGTTTGCACATGCACGTGTGTGCGTACTTGCTCTCTTGGGGACCAGAAGAGTATGTTGGATCGCTTGCAATTTCAAGTATTGTGAGTCACCCAACTTGAGTGTTAGGAACCAAACTCAGGTCTTCTAGACTAACTGCTTTTAGCCCCTGAACCATCACTTAAGCCTTGACTTGTAACTTACCAACTTGGCAAGGGTTGATGGTAGTAAGCTGCAGGGCTCTTCCTGTCTCTGCCTCATCACTGCCAGGACTATAAACATGCATCATCTTCTCCCTCTTCTTCCCTTCTTATTCTATGAGTCCTGGGAATGGAACTCAGGTTCTCATGTTTGCAAAGCAAGCACTTTACCAGTTGAGCCACCTCCCAGCCTTCTCTTTCTTTTAGGAAAGCATTAGCTATGGACGGTTTGGTGGTTTAGACACATCCCCTGGTTGCCTCTCCTTCCATGCAAAGTGAACAATTAGCTGCCCTATCCCAGCTCCATTCACTGGGAGCATTAACTTTTATCATTCTCCTTCTGGCCTATCCCAGTGTAAGGTTGAAATGCTTCTGCCACAGACTGTCATATGCAGAACAATAGGTGAACCGTAGGCCCTGTTCTCTGCCCTTATGAGCCCATAGGTGCAGGCTGAAACAGGGAAGGTAGTGCAGACAAATGTAGGTCATGTGATCCAGTGGCACAGGTGCTTGAATAATAACCTCCACCTGCTTCGGGGTTCTCTCTTATTCTGTGACCTATTGAAAATGGAAGGCTTTAGGGGTCGTTTGGTAACTAGGTATATGTTTTTTCCCTGATCCAACAAGACTTACTATATATAGGAAAGAAAGACTGTTCTTTCCTAGTGGTAGGATGAGTCTGATGGAGCAACTCACCTTTCACCTTGAAAAGGAGTTCCTTTTTCTTGTTTCCTTCTCCTCTTCCTCTGTTCTTTCCTCCTCTCCCTTCTTCTCCACCTCCTCCCCTTTCTCCTTCTTTGAATAGGGTCTCTTGTAGCTCTGAGTAGCTGAGGATGACCCTTGAAATTCTGTTCCTCCTGAATCTACTTTTAAATTATAGGATTATAGATGTATGTTACCATGACAGACCTGAGAGAGATATCAAGATATATTCTAGGAGGTCATGACCGTCCATCGTCTTTTGGGGAAATTTATTTCTTTTGCTCCAATGCAAATATTATCTTTCGTGTTTGTTTGTTTGACTTCCTCCTTTCCAATTTGTATTCCTTTGATCTCCTTTAGTTGTCTTATTGCTCTGGCTAGAATTTCAAGTACTATATTGAATAGATAGGGAGAGAGTTGGCAGCCTTGTCCTGTCCCTGATTTTAGTGGACTTGCTTTAAGTTTCTCTCCATTTAATTTGATGTTGGCTATTGGCTTGCTGTATATTGGTTTTATTATGTTTAGATATACGCCTTGTATCCCTGATCTCTCTAAGACTTTTAAGATGAAGGGGTGCTGGATTTTGTCAAAGGCTTTTTCAGCATCTAATAAAAATGATCATCTGATTTTTTCATTGAGTTTATTTATAAGGTGGATTACATTGATGGATTTTCTTATATTGAACCATCCCTGTATCCCTAGGATGAATCCTACTTGATCATGGTGGATGATTTCTTTTTCTTTTGATGTATTCCTGGATTCGGATTGTGAGTATTTTATTGAGTATTTTTGCATCAATGTTCAAAAGAGAACTTGGTTTGAAATTCTCTTTCTTTGTTGAGTCTTTGTGTGGTTTAGGTACCAGAGTGACCATGGCCTCATAGAATGAGTGTGGCAGTGTTTCTTCTGTTTCTGTTTTCTCGAATAGTTTGAGGAGTATTGGTATTAGCTCTTTTTTTGAAAGTCTAGTAGAATTTTGCACAAAAAGCAGCTAGCCCTGGGCCTTTTTTGGTTGGGAGATTTTTACTGAGTGCTTCTATTTCCTTAGTGGTTATAGGGCTGTTTAAATAGTTTACCTGATCTTGATTTAACTTCAGTAAATGGTATCTGTCTAGAAAATCATCCATTTTATTAAGATTTTCCAACTTTGTAAGTCCAGGCTTTTGAAGACCTAATGATCCTTTGATTTCCTCAGTGTCTGTTCTTATGTCTCCCTTTTCATTTATGATTTTGTCTTTTTGGATACTCTCTATCTTATGGTGAGTTTGGCTAAGGGTTTGTCTAGTTTGTTGATTTTTCTCAAAGAACCAGCTCTTGGTTTTATTGATTCTTTGTATTGATTTATTTCTAAATTATTGATTTTAGCCCTGATTTTCATTATTTCCTGCCTTTTACTCCTCTTCCGTGTGCTTCTTCTTCTTCTTCTTTTTTTTTTTTCCTAGAACTTTCAGGTGTAGTTTTAAATTGCAGCTATGACAATTTTTTTTTTTTTTTTAGTTTCTTAATGGAAGCACTTAGTGCTATGAACTTTCCTCTTAGCACTGCTCTCATTGTCCCATACATTTGCATACATTGTAGCTTCATTTTTATTGAATTCTAGAAAGTCTTTTTCTTTCTTTCTTCCCTGAGACAGAAATCATTGAGTAGAGAGTTGTTCAATTTTTATGAGTGTGAAGGCTTTCTGTAGTTTCTGTTGTTGAAGTCCAGCTTTAATTCATGGTGGTCTGACAAGATATAAGGCATTATTTCAATTTTCTTGTGTCTGTTGAGGCTTTCTTTGTGATCAACTATATGGTCAGTTTTGGAGAAGGATCCATGAGGTTCTGAGAAGAAAAGTTCATTCTTTTGTGTTTGGGTGAAATATTCTGTATATGTCTATAGGTCCATTTGACTCATAATGTCTGCTAGTTTCATTATTTTTCTGTTTAGTTTTTGCTTGAATGACCTGTCAATTGGTGAGAGTGAGGTATTGAAGTATCCCACTATTAATGTGTGAGATTTGATATGCGATCTAAACTTTAGCAATGTTTCTTTTATAAATGTGGGTGCTGTTGTGTTTGAGGGATAGATGTTCAGAATTGAAATATCATCTTGGTAGATTTTTCCTTTGATGGGTATGAAGTGTCTTTCCCTGTTTCTTTTGATTAATGTCTGTTGAAAGTCTATTTTATTAGATATTAGAATGTCTTCTCCAGCTTGTTTCTAGGGTCTGTTTGCTTGGTAAACATTTTTTCCAGCTCTTCATTCTGAGTTAATTCCCATCTTTACAGAATGATAAATCATGTTTTTGTATCCATTCTGTTAGCCTGTGTCTTTTTATGGGGAATTGAATACATTGATGTTGAGAGATATGAATGACCAAAGATTGTTAATACCTGTTATTTTGGTATTAGTAATATTAGTCTATGTACGTATGTGCTTCCCTTGTTTTTACTGGTATGGAATTACTTATTTCCTGTGTTTTCTTGGATGTGATTATCCTTCTTGGGTTGGAATTTTCCTTCTAGTATTTTCTGTAGGGCTAAATTTGTGGATAGATATTGTTTAAATTTGGATTTGTCTTGAAAAATCTTGTTTTCTGCATCTATGGTGACTGAGAGTTTTGCTGGGTATAGTAGTCTAGTCTGTGATTTTATAGAGGTTCTAGGATATCTGTCCAGGCCCTTCTACTTTTAGAGTCTCTGTCAGTAACTCAGTTGTAATTCTGATAGGTTTGCCTTTGTATGTTATCTGGCCTTTTCCCATGCTGCTTATAATACTCTTTCATTGTTCTGTAGATTTTGTAGATTATTTGTAGATTATTATATGGCAGGAGGATTTACTCTTTTGGTCCTATCTAGTTGGTATTCTATGAGCTTCTTGTATATTTATAGACACCTCTTTCTTCAGGTTGGGAAAGTTTTCTTTTACGATTTTGTTGAAAATATTTTCTTGTCCTTGAAGATGGGACTTTACTTTTCCTATTTCTATTATTCTTATGTTATGTCTTTTCATGGTATCCCAGATTTTCTGGATGTTTTGTGTCAGAAATTTTTTAGATTTAACATTTGCTTTGATTGATGTATCAATTTCCTATATTTTATCTTTTACATCTGAGACTCTTTCTTCCATCTCTTGTATTCTGTTGGTGATGCTTGCATCTATTGCTCCTGCTCTCTTCCCTGGTTTTTCCATTTCCAGGGATTCTCTCAGTTTGTGTTTTCTTTATTTGCTTCTATTTCATTTTCAAGTCTTAAGCAGTTTTATTTCTTTTACTTGTTTAATTGTATTTTCCTTTATCTTTAAGGAACTTATTTGTTTCCTCTTTAAAGACCTCTCTCTGTTTGATTGTCTTTGATCATGTAGCTAGCCTTCACACTGCAAGCAAACTTCTTTCGACAATCTTATTCATTGATCCAAAGAAAAAGATACTTTTCTGATTGACAGCCATCTACTGGCCAGTAGAGGATATGTTTATTTGTTCTACCCACAAAGCTACATATAAAAGAGCAGCTGCCATTGAAGGGAGCATCTGGCTCATGATAATCAGTCATTCTCCAGGTTCCATCTGTTTTCTAAATAGCCCAACCATTGGAGGCTAGTTATATGAGGCTGTGGTAGAAATAAGCTGACCATCAAAGGTTGAAATCCAGGTACCTCAATCTGGGGCCACAACCTGAGTAGGAGGGATGGTAGTAATAATAACCCCCGACTCTTCCTAGTAACTCCTAAAGTTCCAAAGGCTCTCTTCTGGAGATCCTCCGACCGTACCAGATCTATGAGACTGAACCCTTGCTCCCGTCTGCTGGGAACTCTCTAACGTAGCAATATATGCTCATCTCCACGAGATGCTACAGTGCCTGATACTCTCTGAGTGCCTTGTCTATGTCTTTAGTCCTAATATCTCATTTGTCAGTGCAATTAAGTTTCACAAAACTGCTAATATTTAGGGGGCTGAGGAGATAACTCAGTCAGGAAAATACTTGTAATGAAAGCACAAGGCCTTGAAGTTTAAGTCCCAGAACTCATGTTAAAAAGCCTCCCAATGTTGAGGGAGCAGAGACATGCTGGGTGGCCAGTCTAGCTGAATCAGTGAGTCCCAGTTCTATTTTAAAACAGTAAGGTAGAACATAATGTAGAACATTGGATGTGGCCTCTGGACTACACTCAGACACACACACACAAACACAAACATGCACACACATACATGTGTACTTGGGGCTAGTCACACTTGAGTTTTCAACTTTTTTATTTTTGCCTTTTTTTGGCATTTTATTTCTTATTTTTTCTTATCCTCTCCTTTTCATATTTTGTATATCCTTTAAGCCATCTGCCAGCCTTTCTGGAATTCAATGGCATATACATGCATATATTTATACATACATAAACTCCATGCTGATATTTGAGAAGGACAAATCCAGCCCGAAATCAGCTCTTAAACTGTGCTATTCCAGAGAGGGAAGGGGAGAAGGAGGAGAGGTGGCTGGGATTTTCAAAATAAGTTTGCCTGTCATCTTCTAGTCCCTTCACCTCTACCCTCAAAGTGACTAAGTAAGACTGTCACAATCACTGGGCAACACTAGCACCACAGTAAAGGGCAGACAGCTCTAAGGGTCCAGCAGGTGGTTCTGACACACCCTGATGCCTCCCATTCTCTCTCCACGGTTCAGAGCCTCCCCACTGGGAGTTTCTCAGCTCTGCTCCTGATTGGGCAGAAGCAGTCCACTCCACCCTCATCTCTCCATGGAAATGGCACTCTGGAGATGGGCTGCAGTGTCTGCCCTGGGCTTTCAGAGACACAGTGCAGGGAATGCTTAGCTAAAAGGCACTGCCGAACTGCATGCTTTGTATGCCACCACTGTCTATCTTCATGACCAAATATTGCCAAAATAAAGGTTTTCTTCACATCCTTCAGGACAGACGGCAGTGCTGGAGCAGAATCTGAGTCAGCGGGAGGAACAGGAGAGCTGTTGTGCTAACCATGCCACCAATTGTTCTTTTTTTATTATCTTCCAGCAGGCTCTCTTCAATCCAGCAAATATTGAATTCTAGGTGCCATGATATTTGCTGGATTAATAAAGATCAATATAGTTCATCTTGAGCTCTGAGTCACTTGAGGTCTTGGGGACACAGAGCAAAATATACATGTTCCAAATACATGTTAGCTATGGTTTCCTTCTATTCCTTTTCTGAGGTTATTTCTTCATTTTCAGTAGTTTAGAAAAACTGAATGTTTTTCTGAATTCTCTGAATGTTTAATGCCCCTGCATACATGGAGTTTATCCTAGTGGAAACCAAGCTTTTGGAGTGTTCTGTTTTATTTTTTTATTTTTTTATTTTTGGCTAGTGTATCTTATATTTTGTTTTTCTTCTAAAAAATTAAAGTCACATTTATATATCTAAAAAATTAAAGATAGATAGATATTTATTATCTATCTATCTATCATCTATCTACTTAATCTCTCTCTCTCTCTCTCTCTCTCTCTCTCTCTCTCTCTCTCTCTCTCTCGTGTGTGTGTGTGTGTGTGTGTGTGTGTGCACTATACTGCCTGTATAGAGGTCAGAGGACAACAGGTTGTCTGCCTTCTCCTTCCATCATGTGGATCCTGGGAATTGAACTCAGATGCTAATGCTTAGTAGCAAGAAACTTTACCCAATGAGCCACCTCCCTGGCCCAGTCCTATATTTTCCATGGCTTACCTTTCCAACAACCTCTTGTGAGAGAAAAAACAAACAAACAAAAAAAACCCCTTTCCCTGGCCACAGCTGATTGGCTAGAGATCCAGACCTATTGTGTTAACTTTTCCAGGGAAGACATGCACAGAGGTTGTCTCTTTGATCTAGATAGGGCCCAGGGGCCAAAGTAAAGATTTCGTTGAAGCTGAACTTGATGGATTCATGAGTTTGTTGGACTTAATTACAGATCACAAGTGAGAGGTTGTTATAGGGAACATGAGTCATCCTCAAATAGTTACATCATCACAATCCTACCTATCCTGGATGATGACTTCATGAAAGCTATCTTACGGAGCTCTGCCAACATTTGAAAAAATATTTATTCTAATATGTGTACATGTGGGAGGTAGAGCACCTATCTCTTGTCTCTCTCTCTGTGTGTTTGTGTGTGTGTGTTTGTGTGTGTGTGTGTTGGTAAGAAGATAACTTGTGGAGTTGATCCTCTCCTACCATATGGGATCTACAGAATTGAATTGAGATGGTCAGACTTTGTGACAAATGTCTTTACCCACCAAGCTGCCCTGCAGGTCCCAACCTTTTACTGCTGATATACTTCATTTAGCATTTGCCAGACTCCCTTGCAGCTCTATGTGAGCAGGAGGGTGTAGTGGCAGGAATACCAGGTAAGGCTCCTGTGATTCTTTCCCCTCTTACTAGAGGTTGTTAAGAGCTCCATTACCATTGCCATAGTCCTGATTAAAACTAGACACTGTGCTATGAAACTGAGAGGTTGCCATGACAACCTCTCTTCCAAGATGGCCACAGGGTCATCATGATATTCCGAGAGAGAAAAACAACACCTGACCTCAGTTAGGACAGTAAGACTTTTTATATATATATATATATATATATATATATATATATATATATATATATATATATAGTCAGGCGATCTTAGGGATTCAGGCTACTGGTGTGGAGCAATGTGATGAAACTCATGGTTGTGGTCATGTGAAGGAAGAAGCACTTTACTTCTCAGTGGGAAGATGAAGGGCAAGGCCGTGGGGAATGAAGAGAAAGGGTGTGAGCAGGAGTGTTGGAGAAAAGCACCCAGGAGAGCACCCAAGGAAGGGTCTCTTCTGCAGTTGCTATTTTCTCAGTTAAATTCAGCTGATACAGGAACTGAAGGGGGTGGGCAACTTGCTAAGGGTGAAGTGTGAATTACTCATTGCTGAGTAGAGGTGTGAACTGCCTGGCAGGAGTAGCTGTGGGCCCCTTGGAAGTGTGTCCCACAGATTTAAACTGAGATAAGTCTTACTGGATGCCTGAATTTGCTTTGGCCACTTTTAGCTGCATGGTATAGCACAGAGAGGTGGAACTTTTCAGGGCTAAGTTTTCTAATGGTTGATCGGGACTAAAGACATAGGGGTGGTGCGAAAGGGTCATTTATGACCAGGAAGAGCAATGAACTTTGGATGGTAATGAGAGAGTTAGGGGACAAGGGCTGGGAAGCTGAAACTGCAATTTGTGTTGTGATGTCACAGAAGCCAATAGGCAGAGACAAGAATCAAGTGTTAAAACTACTCTTTACTCAGAAAAACAACAATCTGAAATGTTTTACTTTTGGGGATCAAGGAGGGACACTGAGAGAGATTGTCCTTTCAGGTAAACGTTTATTAGGATAATTACTAACACCATGGAGAGCAAAATGGGACCTCTAAGAAGAGTTCAAGACAGACAGACAGACAGACAGACAGACAGACAGAGAGGGGCTGGCGTTCTGATGGGAGCTCAGGCCCGTGAGGCAGTGTAGGAGTCTCTTTTCTAGGTATTAGAGAACTGGGAAATTTTCATGCTACAGAGGTGGTGAGTAGTCCACCACTTGAATCTACGGCCGGGCTGACCATGATTTCTGGGTGGCAGAGGGACAGAAGTAGGTCCTGCATTCTGGAGAAAGACTATTTAACTCCAAGGTTGTGAAGGGTGACACACATCAAATTGAGGTATAGTCATTGTATTTGTAGTCTTCTGATACTTTGGAATCTGTGGCCGTGGTTCTGCAAACTCCTTTGGGGAAGTGCAAATGGTGTCTGCTATTCTGGAATTCTAGCACCTGCAGAGTCTAATGGAGGTTGGTTCTTGGTTGTGAGCTTGCCAAACTGTCTACCACAGCCATAAGAAAGGGACTGCTGCATCTAGGCATGACCTTATTAGCTCTTAGCCCGAAAGCCTTACATAATCTGAGAAATTAGTGGAAATTATCTTAGAGCTATTTATTGTCCAACTCATCTTTGGCCATCTGATTACACAGGGAAGGGAAACGAAGACAGTCAATCATCCCAAAGGTTAGGGCCCCTTTGGTCAGGTAATTGGTCTTGTCTCTGAGATCTATGATGTTGGTGGTTTCCTCTGTGCATAGTGGGGACTTTTTACACATCCTAAGGACACTAATCTTTCATTTCTCCTGTGCTGTATTTTATATGACATCTGAATTAAAGGTTAACTCAGGAGTAGGAATCTGCTGACAGCATGCTCATGCCAGGCTACTCACAGTGCGCTGTGCATACAGATCCTCATCTGCAATGGGCAGTACACAGGTGTGATTGTAATGGAGAATGTAAAGTACCCCTCTCTGCCTCCTACCAAAGTGATAGCAGATTTGAAGATTTTCATATGGTCTAAGAACCTTTGGTATTGGAGTACAGGTGTGGAAAAACAAGAGAGGATGCTGATTAGTCTTAACTGTCAACTTGACACAACCTAGAACCACATGGGAAGAGAATTTTGACGAGTAATAATCTAAGTCAGGTGGACCGTGTGAAAAAGCATGCAAGCAAGGAAACATTTATTCTCCGTGTTCATGCCTGTGATATGACCAACTGCATGAGTTTATGTCTTGACTTCCCCAAAATGATGAACTCTGTCTGGAGTTGTAAGCCAAATAAACCCTTCCACCCCAGAGTTGCCTTTTGTTATGGCATTTTATCACCAGTGACAGAAATGAAACTACAACAGCAACAAAGAATCTGATTGAGGATAGGGATTATATAAGGTAAGACTGTGTAGGGGTGACAAGAGGGGCCACAAGGCTGCTTTCCACCCACGTATCAATCATGAGTCCCACATTGTGATCTAAGCTTCAGATTCATAAGCTATGGGCAACACCAATGCACAACTCTCTCCTTAAGGGAATACAAGCTAATTTATTCTGGTGTTAAATATGAGTGACCATGGCTTGGGAACACAGACTGAGTTCATCCCCGGTTACCAGGCTCCAACATGGTACCAGCGTCATAAAATTTTTATTGTAACAGAACAGCGAGAGTCATACATCAAGACACTTCTCAAGTACATTGGTGGAAACAGCGGGTGGGCAAGTTATAGGAAGCCATAGAAGTCTCTGCTATAGGTCTCAGACACTGTCTGATGATATTTTGGGTTGGTAGATGCTAGCTTTCAGTTTGCATATGCCAAAGAACTTATCTAACAGTTATAAAGACGTTAGGTCAGACCCAGAAGTGGGCAAGGAATGACTATTAATGAGGCTAAAGAGAACCCAAGATAAATTGTTAGGCTCCAGACTCTAACATTCTGGCCTTTCCACAATCACTAAAGTTTTAATCAATTCTGCAAGGCTTGCCTTGCAGAGATTCAACGTAAAGCACAGGTTTTATGGGGAAGGGAGCTTTTGGGTTTGTTCCCACTACAACTGGGCACTTCCATCACCCACTCCTGTATTCAAGCATTCAAGCTACTTCCTAAGCCAGTTATTAGTTTATTTCAAGTGTGTGTATGTATGTGTGTGCATATTCATGCATATGCAGGTGTATATGTATGTGGGTGCATGTATACTTACCCATGTGTGTGTGTGTGTGTGTGTGTGTGTGTGTGTGTGTGTGTGTGTGTGTGTGTAGGCTTGAGAAGAACCTTCCATGTCAGGTGATATCCACCTTGGGTTTTTGTTTTGTTTTGTTTGTTTATTGCACCAGGAATCTGCCTGTCTCTCTGTCTCTCCAGCTCTGGGATTACAGGCTTGTACCATCAAGGCTGGTTTTTTTTTTCCTTTTTTTTTTTTTTT
>NW_022196891.1:23524560-23568606 GCF_008632895.1 Mastomys coucha | reverse complement strand
TTTTTTTATTCTTCTCTCATATATTATATTCCAACTGCAGTTTCCCCTCCCCTTCCCCAGTCTCTCTGTAGTACCTCTCCTTTCCCCCACCCCGATTCACACTCACTTCATCTCCTCTTGGAAAAGAACAGATCTTCCAAGGACATCAACCAAATACAGCATACCAAGCTACAATAAGACCAGGCACATATTCTCATATCAAAGCCGGATGAGGCAACCCAGTAGGAGGAAAGGGTTCACAACGCAGGCAAAAGAGTCATAAAGAGCCCCTTCTCCCACATGACTCCTCCTTTCCCCATCCCCAATCTTCCCTGAGTCCACCCTCAAAATCTATTCTATTTCCCCTTCCCAGGAAGATCCTTGTGTCTTCCTTTAAGCTCTCTGTGTTAATTAGCCTCTCTGGATCTGTGGACTGTAGCATGATTGTCTTTTACCTTATAGCTAATATCCACTTATTAGTGAGTACATACAGTGTTTGTCTTTCTGGGTCTGGGTTACCTTCCTCAGGCTGACTTTTTTCTAGTTCCATCCATTTGCAGGCAAATTTTATGATGTTATTTTTTTAACAGCTTAGTAATACTCCATTGTGTAAATGTACCACATTAAAAAAAGTCAATTCTTTGGTTGAGGGACATCTAATTGTTTTCAGTTTCTGGCTATTATAAATAAAGCTGCTCAAATATGACTGAGCAAATATCCTTATGGTAGGACAGAATGTCCTTTGGGAATGTGCCCAGAGTGGTATATATAGTTGGGTCTTGAGGTAAATAATTCCCAATTTTCTGAGAAGCCAACCATGTCGATTTCCAGAGTGTCTGTACTAGCTTGCACTCCCCCCAAGCAATGGAGGAGAACTCCCCTTGCTCCACATCCTCGACTGCATGCACTGTCAGTTGTATTATTGATTTTAGCCATTCCAACAGGTGCAAGATGGAATCTCAGAGTCATTTTGATTTACATTTCCCTGGAGGCTAAAAATGTTGAACATTTCTTTGTTTCTCAGCCATTTGAGATTCCTCTGTTGAGAATCCTATGGTTGGATCTGTATACCATCTTTTAATTTCATTATTTGGTTTGTTAATGTCTACTTTGTTGAGTTCTTTATATATTTTTGATACTAGCTCTCTGTCAGATGTGGTGTTGGTGAAAATCTTTCCCATTCTGTAGGCTGCCATTTTCTCCTTTCAGTTTCATGAGGTTCCATTTATTAATTGTTGATCTTAGTGCTTGAACTATTGATATTCTGTTCAGATAGTTGTCTCCTGTGTAGTTGACAATGTGTAGAGATAATCTTTTGTACACTGTAAAAGTGTTCACCTATCAATAAAAAAAAGCCTTTAGCCAATGAGCTGAGGGAGGATTAGAAAGTGGGACATGTGGCACACACACACACACACACACACACACACACACAGAGAGAGAGAGAGAGAGAGAGAGAGAGAGAGAGAGAGAGAGAGAGAGAGAGAGAGAGAGAGACGGGGGGGCAAATTCTGGGAAATAGTGAAGCATGGGATATTTCATCCTGGGAATGCTGATGGAGACAGACACATGAAAGCTGAGCAGAGGTAACCAGCCATGTAACAGAACTTAGTTTAGAATAAAGAGAATATAAAGTTTTGAGCCAGTCAGAGAACATGCCAAACTTTGGCCTAGGCATTTGTAAATGTATTTAAGTCTCAGATTCCTTACTCTGAGAGTTTGGGGCCAAGAGGAAAAACACAGCTCCCAGATGGCATGGACAATACTAATGCCTTCAAAGCTCTTCCCCACTTTCTCTTCTATTAGATTCAGTGTTGCTGGTTTTATGTTGAGGTCTTTGATCCATTTGGAATTGAGTTCTATGCAGGGTGATAGCTATGGATCTATTTGCATTCCTCTACAGGCAGACCTCCAGTTAGACAACCATCATAGATTGAAAATGCCTTCTTTTTTCCATTGTATACTTCTGGTTTCTTTATTAAAAAAAAAAATAGGTGTCTCTAGGTATGTGGATTTACACCTGTGTCTTTGATTTAATTCCATTGATCAACCTGTCTGGATTTATGCCAACACCATTTGGTTTTTACTACTATTGCTCTGTAGTACGGCTACAGATACCTCTGTACCCACATAGTGATGCCTCTCGGTGTTCTATTATTTTATAGGATTGTTTTAACTACCCTGTTTTTTTTTATATGAATTTGAGTATTGTACTTTCAAAGTCTGTAAAGTATTGTGTTGTAATTTTGGTGGGGTTGGTGTGAAGCTGTAGATTGCTTTTGGCAAGATGGCCATGTTGATTTTGTTGATTCTCATGATCCATGAGCATAGAAGATCCTTCCATCTTCTGATGTCTTCATAAAATTCCTCCATCAAAGACTTTTTTATCATACAGGTCTTTAAATTGCTTCATTAGAGTTACCCCAAGATATTTTATATTATTCAAAGCTATTGCGGAACTTATTGGTTTCCCTGATTTCTTCTTCAATATGTTGTCACATTTGTATAGAATAGGGCTACAGATTGCTTTGAGATAATTTTGTATCCAGCCAGCTACTTCTCTGAAAGTTTTCATCAGCTGTAAAAGATCTATGATAGAATTTTTATGGTCACTTATGTGTACTATCGTATAATCTGCGAATACTAATACTTTGACATCTTCCCCTTGATCTCCTTTAGTTGTCTTATTGCTCTAGCTAGAACTTCAAGTAATTTATTGAATAGATATGGAGAGAGTGGCCTTGTCTTGTTCTTAATTTTAGAGGAATTGCTTTTAATTTCTCTTCATTTTATTTGACTGGGCTTGCTGTAAATTGACTATATTATGTTTAGGAATGTGTCGTGTATCCCTGATCTCTCTAAGACTTTTAACATGAAGGGTTATTGGATTTTGTCAAAGGCTTTTTTCAGCATGTAATGAGATGATCATGTGGTGTTTTTTTCTTCTAGTTTGTTTATATGATGGATTACATTTACTAGTTTTCATGAACTGAAAACATTCCAGCATCTCTTGAATGAATCCCACTTAATCATGGTGGGTGATCTCTTTGATGTGTTTTTGGATTTTGTTTCCAAGTATTTTATTGAGTATTTATGTATATGTTCATGAGGGAAATTGATCTGTAATTCTCTTTCTTTGTTGAATCTTTGTGTTATTTGCATATCAGGTGACTGTGGTCTTATAAAATGAATTTAACAATGCTCCTTCTGTTTCTCTTTTTGAAACAATATGAGGAGGATTGGCATTAGCTTTTCTTTGAAAGTCTAGTAGAATTCTGTGCTAAAACAATCTGGCCCTTGGCTTTTATGGTTGGGAGACTTAATCACTGCTTTTACTTCCTTTGGGGATATCTATTGAGAAAAGTGTTCACTTCTTTTAGATTTTCCATTTTGTGGAGTACAGATTTTTGAGGAATCCTAATGATTCGTTGGATTTCCTTGGTTGTCTGTTGTTATGTCTCTTTTTTTTCATTTCTGATTTAATTAATTTGGATATTCTATGTCTCTTAGTTAGTTTGGATAAGGATTTGTCTATCTTGTTGATTTTCTCAAAGAATCAACTCTTAGTTTCATTGATTCTGTATATTGTTCTCCTTGTATCTATTTTATTAGTTTCAGCTGTCAGTTGGGTTATTTCCTGCTGTCTACTCTTCTTGGGTGTGTTTACTTCTTCTTTTTCCTAGAGGTTTCAGATGTGTTGTTAAGTTGTGAGTATGAGAACTAATTTCTTTATGTAGGCACTTAGTGCTGTAAACTTTCTTCTTAGCACTGCTTTCTTTGTGTCCCATAAGTTTGGGCATGTTGTGCATTCATTTTCATTGAATTCTAGAAAGTTTTAAACATTCTTTTTCTTATTTCTGCCTCGACCCAGTAGTTATTAGTATAAAGTTGTTCAATTTGCTTGAGTTTATAGAGTTTGACTAGGTATGTGGTTAATTCTGGAGAATGTTCTGTGATGTGCTGAGAAAGAATGATATCTTGTGTTTGTGTGAAATGTTCTACAGATATGTTAGGCTCATTTGGGTCATAATGTCTGTTAGCTTCATTATGTGTCTGTTTAGCTTTTTTCTGGATGATCTGTCTATTTGTGAGAGTTGGATGTTGAGAGCTCCCACTATCAGTGTGTGAGGGTTGATGTGTGATCCAGGTTTTAATAATGTTTTTTTTTTTTATACAGATGTGGTGCTCTTGCATTTGAGGCATAGATATTCAGAATTGAGACATCATCTTGGTGGATTTTTCCTTTGATGAGTACGAACTGTTTTTCCCCATATCTTTTTATTAATTTTGGTCTGAGTTTATTTTGTTAAATATTAGAATAGCTACACCAGCTTGCTTCTTGAGGCCACTTGCTTGGAACATATTTTCAAGCCTTTACTCTGAGGCACTCTGTCTATCTTTGATGTTGAGGTATGTTTACTATATGCAGCAGCAGAATGGATCTTGTTTTTGCATTCTTTCTGTTAATCTGCGTCTTTTTATTGGAGAATTGAGGCCACTGACATTTGAGATATCAGTGACCAAGGTTTGTTAATTCTTGTTATTTTGTTGAAGTTGAGATGTGTGTGTGTGTGTGTGTATGTGTGTGTGTTTTCCTTCTTTGGGTTATGCTGGCATGAGATTATTTAATTGCTTGTGTTTTCATAGGCATAGTTAACCTCCACTAGGTGAAACTTTTTCTCTAGTACCCTCTGTAGAACTGGATTTGTGGATAGAGCTTTATTGTCTTGTTTTCTCCATCTATGGTGATTGAAATTTTGGTTGGGTATAGTAGTTTGGGTTGGCATGTGTGGTTTCACAGAGTATGCTGCATATCTGTCCAGGCCCTTCTGGCTTTTAGAGTCTCCATTGAGAAGCTGGGTATAATTTTAATAGTGTCTATGTGTTACATGGCCTCTTTTGCATCCTTTAATGTTCTTCCTTTGTTCTGTGTGTTTAGTGATTTGATTAGTATGTGGTAAGGGACCATACTCTTCTTTAGGTTAAGAAAATTTTCTTCTATGATTTTGTTCAAAGTATTTGCTTGGCTCTTGAGCTGAGATCTTCTATCTTTATTATTCTTAGGTTTGTCTTTTCATATTGTCCCACATTTCCTGAATGTTTTGTGTTGGGAACTTCTTAGATTTAACATTGTCCTTGACTGATATATCTATTTCTTTTATCGTGTCTTCAATGCTGGAGATCTCTCTTCTATCTCTTGCTTACTTAGATTTTCCATCTCCAGAATTCCCTACTTTGTCTTTTCTTAGTGTTTCAATTTCTGTTTTCAGGTCTTGAACAATTTTATTCATTTCCTTCAACTGTTTGTTCTCTTCTTAGCTTTCTTGACATTCTTTAAGGGATTTATCAATTTCCTCCAATTTTTTTGATCGCCTTTCCCTCCATTTCTTTGAGAGATTTATTAATTTCCTCTTTATGGATCTCTATTATCTTCATAAAGTTGTTTTTACTATTGTTTTCCTGTGTTTCAGCTGTGTTGGGATAATCAGGCCTTGCTGTAGTAGTATGGCTGGGCTCTGATGGAGACATATTGCCATGGCTATTGTTGATTTTGTTCTTCCACTGGTGTTTAGGCATCTGGATTTAGAGTGATTATAGGTCTATAGGTCTAGATGCTAAGTTCCGAATTTGTCTTTATTGGATAGGTGGTTTCTTCTTTGGTTTTGGTTTACACTCTGGGATTCTGGCTGGAGGGGCTTGAGATTGAGTAGAAGGTATCTGCTTGAGTTGGGGGCTGGACTTCAGATGGCCTGAATGGCCTCTGCCCCACCAGGTGGTTGGTGCCCAAGTAAGGGGCTGGAATTCTTATAATGTATGTGACCTCTGATCTGGCAGGGGATCCTCTGGGGTTCAGGATACTGGCTTGGCTTTTGGTTGAGTAGGAGGCTTCTGTCAGAGATGTGGGCTAAGATATAGTGACAGGGAAAGGAGGAACAGTTGGGGTTATGTTGGGCATGTGGGGGTGGAGTAGACGTAGGGTAGCAGTTTTTCCAGGGTTTCAGAATTCCATCCTGGCCTCAAATGGAGTGGCCACGGCTGACTTTTTAAGCATTCAGGAATCAAACTTAGGCAAGTACTTAATGAATCTATTTATCTCATCAGCCTTGCAAATAATATTTTGTTACACTAAAATACACTATGCCTAATCATTTACATATTAATTAACATGTCATTAGTATGTAATTAATGGTGCCACTATGGTGGCTTCACCTGAGCAGTCCCATCAAACATCATATAGCCCACAAAATCTGAGTCCTTGCTACCTGGCCTGTCACAAAAATGGTTGCCTACCTCTTTTGTATAATGTAACATATGCAGCTATCACTTCTATCAAATTTCTGAACAATTTTATCACTGCAGGAAAAAACCTACTCCTCACCGCCCCCCAGGATGCCTATGAACATCTTAGATACACTATATTCCATATACATAACTATGATAAACTTTCATTTATAAATTAGTCAAGTGAGAGATTAAGAACATGGCCAGTGCTGCTACTGTTGCTTCTCCCCCTGGTCATCCTCCCCACCCCTCCCCCTCCCCTCCCCCTCCCCTCCCCCTCCTGTCCTCCTCCTCCTCCTCTTCCTCCTCCACCTCCTCCTCCTCTTCCTTCTTGGGGAAAACACCAAATGACGAATGAATTGGTACAGTGGGAGGGCCCAGAGGGTTTGGGGCCCATCATTAGGAGGCCATGATGTTTTCTGAAGGATTTGATAGTAGTCTTAGATGCTTCGGGGCTCTTGTAGTTAAAGACAAAGACAAGGAATGGATCCCCGTCACCAAGCTGTGTTGTCTGCATACGGACATGAAAATCAAGTCCCGGGAAGAGATCCATCTGTTCTCCCTGCCCATTAAAGAATCTGAAATTATTGGCTTTCTGCTGGGCAAATACCTAAAGGATGAAGATCTAACAATCCTGCCAGTGCACATGCAGATTCAGGCTGGCCAGTGGACCAGATTCAAGGTTTTTGTTGTCATTGGGGACTAAAATGGTCATGTTGCTCTTGGTGATAAGTTCCCTTAGGAGATAGTCACTGCCATCTGAGGAGTCATCATCCTGGCCAAGCTTTCCGTCATCCTTGTATGAAGAGGCTACTGGGAAAACAAGATTGGCAAGCCCTATACTGTGTGTGCAAGGTGACAGGCTATTGTGACTCTGTGTTGCTGCAGCTCATCATCCTGACTCCAAGAGGCAGTGGCTCCTGTGCTCAAGAAGTTGTTTGCTGATTGCTAGTATTGATGAGTGCAGCCAAGCACTGCACTGCCACCCTGGGCAACTTTGCCAAGGCTACCTTTAATGCCTGGCTAGCCAGCGAGCTCTAAGGCTCTGTTTGTTCTGCCTCCCCAGCACCATGGTTATAGGCACTTACTTCCGCACCTGGCTTTCTACATGGCTGCTGAAGTCTGGTCCTCATGCTTGTGCAGCAAGGATTTTATTCACTGAGCTATCTCCCCGTCTTTATAGGGTTCTTTTCAAGCAAAAGTAATAACAACAACCTAACAGAAAAACAATAAGAATGGTAAATATGGCTGTTGTTTTAACCTCTAGCATGTGACAAACACTGCCTGAGTACTTTGCAAACTTCAGCTCATTTCACCCCTGTAGGAGTAAGAAGAACTTGAGGACACGGTTTCCACAGCAAGTGACAACACTGAAGCCAGAGCTTGGCTTTGCTTCTCTTTACAGACTTTACTTTAAAGCACATCACTATATCCCTTTCTACCACAAGAAGACTGCTTGAAAGTATGCAATAGTGGGCCTGCAACATGGCTCCATGGCTAAAGGTGATTGTAGTCAAGCCTGATGATCTGAGTTTGATTCCTGGGAACTGTATGGCAGAAGGGGAAAATTCACTCCGGCAAGTTGTCCTCTGACCCCCACATGCACGGCCCCCAACAATAAAAGATAAATAATTGTAAAGGAGAGTAATGTGGACATACATGTTTACTCATACACACATATTTAACTTCATAATGATCCGTGCATACATACTTATGGGCCAATTGTCAGGTAGAACTTAGATAAAAATATAATGTTATAATACTACTCACCTAAGAAAAATCTAGGAATATTAGGACAGTTGACAGGGGAGTCATTTGGGGAATATAGGAAAGAAAGATACTTGTCAAACATTAGAAGGCCTCTGGGAGTGCCACAGAGCGAGTTGAGTGGAAGTCTCTTGAGTCCTATAACTCCCAGTAGCATTTTCAAAGCTAGGACCACGTTACCCATTGCCCAGGAGCCCTCTAAGTCAGGGTGATATTTCAGAGATAATGTGCTAGCCCCAAAGCCCTTACAAATCTGCCTGAGCTAAGATGAGCGGAGCTGCTTCAGACCTTGGGGCCCAAGACCTCAGCAATTTTCCTGAAAGCCCCTATTGTTCTAACAAGGCTAATTTCAATGAGTTCCTGAGAACAATTCAAGACATCTTTTCTCCGCCTTTCTTTCAAAGGAGCTGTGTTCATGCCAGCGCCTTTGCCCACAGTGGGAGAGAGAGGGTTTCTGCCCTGTTCTCCAGATCAAACTTGACTTGTTTGGACAGTTTCCAGTCAGTTATGCGTATCTTCATTAACACTTCTTACCTCTGGTTTAAAAAGAAGGGCCACAGAGGAGCTGAGGACATGGCTCAGTTGGTAGAGTGTTTGCCTAGCATGCATAAAACCTGCATTCTAGCTAGAACACTGCATAATGGTTGCAGTGACCCACACCCCAAATCCCGATGCTTAGGAAGTAGAGGCAAGATCAGAAGTTCAAGGCCAGTCTTGGCCACACAAGGAACTTGAGGCCAGTTTGGGCTACATAGACCCTGTATTGAGAAAAAGATGGATGGATGGATGGATGGATGGATGGATGGATAGAAAGATAGATAGGTAGATAGATAGATAGATAGATAGATAGATAGATATGTGGGTGGATGGATAGACAGACAGACAGACAGACAGATAGAGAATGAGGCTGGTCTGAATTAAGCCTTTCTTTGTATATAAAATACACAAATTATCTGAAAGTCTCAATACTAAAAAAAAAAGTAATTCATAACTTTTAGAACTTTTCCAATGATATTGCGTTGAAATGATGCAATAAGCAGCTCTTGCCCTGCATGTCAATTCAGACCATGGAAATAGTCCTGCAAGCTGGGATGGGGATTTACAAGTCATCTGAATAATGTATCAGGGCAAATTAGGATCATCATGCTTTTTTTTTTTTTTTGGTCAAATCATGAAGCACTCCTGCTACTGGAGGTTTCTTTTCTGTGTGTGTGCACCACCATGTGCATGCAAGTGCATACGTTAACACGGTCAGGGGACAATTTCCTACGTCACACATTCTTCAGACTCTCTCCACATTCTTCTTTTTCATTCTTTTTTTGACACAGGCTATCATTAGCTTGAAGCTCGCTGAACTGTCAAGGCTGACTGACTAGCAAATCGTCTCAGGGATCTACCTTCCTGGCACTGAGATTTCAAGTGTGTGCCATCACGCCTGGCGTTCTTTACATGGGTTCTGATGATTGACCTTGGGTCCTCAACACTTGCATGGTGAGCATCTTTTCTAGCTGAACCATCCCCAGACCCTTTTACTAGTGGCCAACGGCTGAAACAATATATAAATAAACCAAATATTCATCATTAGAATTGGTCTGAGAGAATGTAGTGGTTTGAATGAGGAATGTCCTTCAGAGACTCAAGTACTTGAGCCATTGATACCCAGTTTCTGGTGCTGTTTGAGAAATGGAACCTTTAGGAAGAAGGAAGTGTCACTGGGGTTGGGCTTTGAGGGGTTATAGTCTCACACCATTTCCTTCCCACCTCACCACCCATTCCCGTGTGCAATCAGCCAGCTTTCTGCTCTTGATGCCACGCCTATGCCTCCATTCCTCTAGGGCTCCATTCCTCTAGGACTGTAAAGAGAAACTGTTTTCTTCTCTAAGTAGCTTTGGTTGTGGTATTTTATCACAGTGTCAGAAAAGACTTACGTAGGGAGTCAGTCATGGAGGGCATTGGTCAGTTTCTATGCTGATATCACAGTGCTGTGCATTACCAACTAAAAATGTACTGTGTAGAAACTGAGATGCCACCAGTCAGGTAGAGAGGGAAAATAGTCAGGACAGTTGGAGAATCCCAAGCATGGCTCTGCTTGTGTGTGCCATGGGCATTCAGGGAGCCAGAGCAGAGCCAGAAGCTTAAGCTGTCCGGGGGCATCAAGATCTCAGAGTGCTGGCTAAGCTCCTCCCGTCAAACCTTTCAGATCCCTGTCCTTCCTGCCAGTACTGTGTATGTTTAATTTTTACATATGTATGCATCTGTGGGTGATTGTTTGTACGCGTGCACATAGAGATGTACCAGCATGTGCATACATATAGAAATCTGAGGTTGACATTTGAAACCTTCCTTGACTACTCCATGCTATTCATTGAGGCAGTGTCTCCCAACTGAACCCTGAGCTTGTAGACTGGGCTAGTGAAGCTCTCCAAATTGTTCCCATGATCCCCTGTCTCAGCTTTCCAAGGCCACATTTACCTTGGAGGGCCACCACACTTATCCGACAATTATGTGGGTCCTGGGGACTCAAACTTGGATCCTCATGTGTGCACGGCAATTGTTTTACCCATTGAGCTATCTCCCCAGTCTCCAGGACTTGTGTTTCCTAAAACTTCCTCATAAGCTTTATTTTAATGAGGAAAACAAATGATTTCTTGAGGTGGTAACACCTGCCATTGAGGGAAAAACAGTGTTTCAGAGAGCCCTCTAGAAAATTCTCTTTGATGGTGCAGAAACATTGTACCTCAAAGAGAATCCACACGTGGTCTGTGAAGATAATTAATCTTCTATCCTGTGTGTTGCTGACATTTACAGCCAAAGGCTTTGACAGACTCATTTCCAAGCCATCACATTTAGTTAAAGTGCTGGTGCCCAGAAGGTATTGATTAATGAACATGTGGATATTTAAGGAAGTTTCTAGTGGGCTACGAGAAGACTTTGCCTGTGATCTCATTCATTTTATCACCCACTTATGCAACGTAAAAGGAAAAGTTCAGGGTCAGCAGGATGGCTCAGTGGAGGCCCCTCCCACCAAGCCTGACATCCTGAGTTCAATCCCTAGGACCCATATGGTAGAAGAGAGCTAACTTTTACATGTCGTCCTCTGATTTCCACACAGTGGGCCTTGGCACACACACTTTTATTGGCATAAATAAATGAAATAGAAAAATTGAAATTCCAGACTTTGAAAAGTAGGAAAATATTAGTAATAGATGTTGGGTAAATAGTTGCACAACATTTTCGGTCGGGGTGATGGATCAGGTGGTAAAGTGCTTATGATGCAAGCATAAGGGTATGAGTGTGATCTCCAGAAATCACATTAAAAACAAAACAAAACAAAACAAAACCTGAGCCTGGTGACATACTCGTATAATCCTAGCACTGGGGAGGTGGAGACGGGTGAATCTCTTAAGCTTACTGCCCAGCCTAGCCTACTTGGCATATCTGGACCAGTGAGAGACCCCATGTTTTGCTGTAGTTAAGCATCTATTTTGGGGAGAAGACAAGGAACAAATTCCTTTGGCTTAACACATTCTAATCACATTCCACTATCAAAGAATCCAGGGCAGAAACCTGAAGGCTAGAACTGAAACAGAGACCATGGGGGAACACTGCCTACTGGCTTGCTCCCTATGGATTACTCAGCTTGTTTGCTTTATTTATTTATTTTACAGTACATTACATTATTCTTTATTTTTTATTAGATATTTTCTTTATTTCAAATGATATCCCCTTTCCCGGTTTCCCCTCTGGGAAAAAACCCCTATTCCTTCCCCCTTTCCCCCTGCTCACCAACCCACCCTCTCCTGCTTCCTGGCCCTAGCATTCCCTTATACTGGGGCATAGAGCCTTCACAGGACCAAGGGCCTCTCCTCCCATGATGATAGCTCATCCTCTGCTACATATGCAGTTGGAGCCATGAGTCCCACCATGTGTACTCTTTGGTTGGTGGTTTAGTCCCTAGGAGCTCTGAGGGTACTGGTTATTATGCAGTGAGGACTACCCGCATGGGGTCACCCACCTAGGGTCACCCGCCTGGGGTCACCCGCCTGGGACCACCCGCCTGGGGTCACCTGCCTGGGGTCACCTGCCTGGGATGACACTGCCCAGAGTGGCCAGAATCCTCTCAAACCAATCATCAATCAGGAAAATGACTCATAGACTTCCTCTCAGGCACTTTCTCAATTGTGGCTCCCTTATCTCAAGTGACCCTAGCTTGTGTCAAGTTGCCAAAAAATTAACCAGCACACCCTGTCTCTAAAAACAAGGTAGCTAAGGGCTGGAGAGATGACGGCTCAGTGGTTAAGAGCATTTATGTCTGGTCGTGACGACTAGAGTTCAGTTCGTAGTACCCACATCAGGCAGCTCACAACCACCTGTGTCTCCAGCTCCAGGAGGATCCGACATACTTGGGGTTTTCACTGAGAGCTACAGTCATGTGCAACCCCATCCCTGGCACATATACACACTCATATCACAATTAAAAATAAAACTGAATAGAAAAATAAGGTGGGTGCTCCCGAGGAATGGCACCAGTGAGTGTCCTCTGTTTTCTACATGCATGTGTGTCTACGTACACACAAATACAGGCATACACACACGTACATAATTCAGAAATAAAAAAAATCATTTCAAGGGGGGAGTTTGGACACCTTCCTATGTAATGTCATGACAGGCCCCCAGCTCTCTTTCAGCCTGTCTCAGGACATGAGGTATTTTCTGGCCCAGGGTATCAACCATGTATAGGCTGTCTACCTATTTGTCACTCAGAACCCAGCTAGTCCTGGCTGACTTGGTTATCGGTTTGAATTTTATTATATCACTGAGCTGTGTTCAAGTCACTTTTCTTTTACTGAATGGTGGCTCTGGAGCTCACAAGGCTTATAGTTGGATGTGTCTCTGAGAAGCTGCAAATTAATTATTTTTCTCTTAAAAAGATTCAAGTTCCTGAGCTAACAAGGAACATGGTGGTGTATACCTATGACTGAGACACTTGAGAAATAGAGGCAGGACGATCGGGGGTCTAAGGCCATCTCAGCTACATAAGACCTGCCTGGACTGTGACGAAATTAAAAAAAAAAAAAGCCTCCTACCTTCTAATTAATTTTTCATTAAATACTACACATGATGGCTAGCTACCTGACTGGATCTAAAATCAACTAAGAGATGAGCTGCTGGGTACATTTGTGAGAGACTTTTGACTAGGATTTCTGAAATAGGAAGACTCACCACAAATGTGGATGATATTTTCCAGTGACAACCAGAAAAAATAAGAGGCCCATGCATGGAAAGCCTTGCCTTTTGTTGCATTGCCTTCCCATCTTGCTGGTGAGTGCATCTACCCTGCTGCTCCTGACAGTCATTCCCTCAGTGGTGTTAGAGTACAGCTATCACAGGATGCTGAAGATCATCAGTGGCTCTTCCAGAATCCATTAGACCCTTAGCACCAGGCTGAGACTGTTGCAGCATCCAGCCTCACAGACTGGGCAGCTAGCTGTGCTGAGTCACCCCAGTGTGCAGATGTTCGTTGTTAGACACCCAGCCTGTGTTGCTTAAGCCAATCTAACATATCCCATTGGTAGTATATAAGTATGCTATGCTTTGCTGGGAAACCCTATTGCGAAGATCAAAGTATGACATTACCGGACAGCCCGTGCAAAATGGTAGATTTTTGTCATCAAGGCCTTCCTCTTCTCTGGGAAATCCCAGACTCCACACCTGAAGAATTTCACACAGTCCTGCACCTGAGATTTCTGGAATGCCTCCTCATGCTAATGAGGCATCTCAATACCTTAAGCCTTCGGCCAATGACCTTTGGCCACCCTGGATATCCTCACCCCCTTCCCAAAAACTGTGTAACCCTCGATTCACCCTGACTCAAGGTGAGTTCAAGCCCACCTTGAGTAAAGAAATACACACAAGCTAAGATCGTCTCAGAAAGCTGCTTCGTTGAAGATCGTCTGAGAAAGCCTTCACTTAAAAGAGCTAAAACGCTAAGTTCTGGGAGAAGGGAGAAGACCCCTCCCCCTACCCCAGTCTGGACTCTGCTGGACACAGAATCACAACGGTTCTGTTTCTTTAGGGAACCCTAAGGCGACGTACAAATGCTGAACCACCATACCCCAGCACCCTTTACGTTCACACATTTTATTTCCCTTGTTTGTCCCATACTCCCCTTTTTATTATGAAATGTCAGATGAAACCCAAATATTCAAAGACCATAGCTAAGCTAGATGTGGAGAAAAAAAAAATGAATGGCAGACTCCAGGGATTCTCTTGACTTTAAATATTCAGTGCCAGGTGGTTGAGTTGGCTGCATAAAAGAGCACGTGTTTGTGAGGGATGTGAGGATAGAGCTGGTGAGAGGAGTTATCATTCAGACGAAATGGAGTTATTTAATGAAAGCACAGGAGAAAGTTTGCAAATAAATAAAAAGGAAATTGACTGAAATCATTTATTCACATCTGTCCAGAAAGAAACATTGCTGTCATTTGTAATCTTTCCCAAATTAATACTTAGGACAAATACTAGCATTTACATCAGCTCAAGGAAAAAACATCCTTTGGCTTTGGTGACAGAATAATATTAAATTTATTTGTCCCCCAAACTTTATAGAATGGGTAATGAATAAAACAGTTTTTTAAGGAAATAGGATTCCATTTTTAAGAATTATTTTTATTTGTTTATTTATGACTATGTGTGTGTGTATCTGTATGTGTGTCCATGTGTGTGTCCATGATGAGTGTATGCCACATGATTTATATGGATGCCAGAAGAAAGCTTTGTTCTCCTGAGGCTGAAGTGGTTGTGAATCAGTCTATGTGGGTGCTGAGAACCAAATCAGTATCAAGTGCAGCAAAGTACTCTTAACTGTAGAGCCTCCTCCAGCTCAAGAAATAGATTTCTTGAAGGAGGAGGAGGAGGAGGAGGAGGAGGAAGAGAAGGAGAAAAAGAAGAAGGAGAGGAAGAGGAAGAGGAAGAGGAAGAGGAAGAAGAAGAAGAAGAAGAAGAAGAAGAAGAAGAAGAAGAAGAAGAAGAAGAAGAAGAAGAAGAAGAAGAAGAAGAAGGCTATTTAAAAAAGGACATGAAGTTTGGGAGATGGGTAGGGAGGTGGATCATGGAGGAGTTGCAGGGAGGGGTAGGAGATTACAAAGATAAAACCGTATTATGTGAACTTCTCAGAGATTCAAAAGTGTTTTTAAAGGATAAGTTATGTATGATAAAAGTATCATAAGTTACGTATGATGAAGCTCAGTTATGTGGACAGTGTAGTGCCTTCGATCTTATTGAAGTGGGACAAAAATTGACTGCCATGAGTTCATTGACAGGAGTCTCCTTATAGTGGAGAGCTATGTGTGAAAAATCTATCTAAAAGAGCTATTATCTAAAACCCTTAAACATTCTTAAAACACAGCAATAAAGATACGGTCAACCTGATGCAAAACAGGTGAAAGAGAGCAGCTGTGATAGCATAGGTGTGGTTGCCATTTCTAGCTCCTGGGGCCTGGGGACAGCTGAGGTAGGAGGATACCTCATACATCTCAGTAGTAGAGCATTTGTTTAACAAGTGGAAAGCTCTGGATTTGAGCCCCAGCATTACAAAAATAAATTCATAGATAAATAAGGAAGAAAAGACAGACAGAAAGGAAGAAAGAAAAAAGAAAGGAAGGGAGTTACAAGATCCTAACAGACACTGTATCAAAAAAAACACATTGGGCAGGTAAATGAGCATGTCCAATGATCCACATGAGAAGTCACTGGGAAATGTAAATTAGAACAATCATGAGGCACCACTGTACACTACCAGTAGCATCATATCCACCTGGCTGGGATTCGGACCAAGGGAAACTTTTGCTCATTGCCTACAGCACTTAATAGAGCAACCACTTTGGAAAATAGTTTGGGGATCCCTTACAAAACTCTTACCATGTAATTTATCTCCTTGGCATTTGATCAAAGGAGCTGACGACTTGCCCTGCAAGAACTGCATGCAGATGTTTATTTCAGCTTGATTCATAATTGTCCAAACTTAGAGGCAAGAAGAATATTTTTTTCCCGTAGGTGAATAAAGATACTCTGACATGTCCAGGCAGTAGACTATAGGCCAGCACTTTACAGGCATGCACTGTGGAACCTTGTAAAGATGTGAAGTGCTTACCCTCCTATTGCCACATGAAAGAAGCAGGCTTGAAGGCTGTGTGCTGGATTACTATAGCACACAGCATCTCGCAAACCAGTAAAAAACGATGGCCTGCAGTTTCCAGGGGTCACAGAGGGATGAACAGGTAGAGAGTAGGTAGTGATTAGAAGAGGCTGGTATCTGACCGCTCTAGAATCACCTAGAAAGCAAACATCTGGCTGTTCTGTGAGAAGTTTCTAGGTTGGGTTAACTGAGGTGGGAAGATCTATCCGATCTGTGAGTGCCGCCATTCCATGGTCTGGGGTCTTGGCCTGAATAAAAAGGAAGAGCGTGAGCCGAGCACCAGCACTCATCTCTCTCTACATTCTGACCATGGTTGCCATGTGAGCAGCTGCCCTAGGATCCAGCCATCATGCCTTCCCACCATGATGGACTGTCCCATTAAACTGTGAGCCAAAACAAAACCATCCTCCCTTACGTAGCTTTTGTTGGGACTTTTGTCTCAGCAGTATGAGAAGTAACCAACTTAGTGAGATGCTTTAACTGTGGATTCAGGTCTTCAGACCCGTATTCTGACACACAAAGTGCATGCCACCAAGAGTGGAAGGTCAACTGAGGACTGTGGGGGATTTGGATGTGTCAGTGATTATCACAAGCTTTCCACTGAGGAGGGGGATGCGATGGGGACGGTGTTTCTGGGTACTTTCAACCGTCCTAGAAAATGGAGCCCTTTTGTTAAAGAGTCTCTTGCATCCCAGGCTACATGAATTTCTAAATTTTTAAATTTGCTATGTAGCTGAGGATGACCTTGTTTTTTTGTTTTTTGTCTTTTTGTTTTTTTCGAGACAGGGTTTCTCCGTGTAGCCCTGACTGTCCTGGAACTCACTCTGTAGACCAGGCTGGACTTGAACTCAGAAATCCACCTCCCTCTGTCTCCCAAGTGCTGGGAATAAAGGCTTGCACCACCACCGCCCGGCTGAGGATGACCTTGAACTTCTGATCTTCCTGCTTCCTATTGTGGGTGCTGAGATTACAGACATATACCAGCACATCTGATTTATATGGTTCTTGGGAAGGAACCCAGGGCTTTGTACATACTCAGCAAGCACTCCACTGAGTGAGCTACATCCCAAGTCCTAAACTCTATTTAGAGAATGCTGCTTTGGTCCTACAAGTTGTTTAATGATAGATTTTTCTTTTTAAAAAAATGGGGGCTGGAGAAATGGTTTAACAGTTACAGGAGCAGCTGTTGCTCTCATAGAAGAACTGGATTAGGTTCCCAACATTTACATGACAGCTTGCCACCATCTTTACCTTCAATTCCAGGGGATCTGATATCTTCTTCCAGTCTCTGAGAACACCAGACCTACACACTATGCACACACATACATGTGGGGAAACATTCAAACATTCATACATATAGAATAAAAATATCTCTTAAAAATGATGTTATCTTGGGCTGGAGAGATGGCTCAGCTGGTTAAGAGCACTGACTGCTCTTCTGAAGATCATGAGTTCAAATCCCAGCAACCACATGGTGGCTCACAACCATCCGTAATGAGTTCGGATGCCCCCTTCTGGTGTGTCTGAAAACAGTTACAGTGTACTTACATATAATAAGTAAATAAATAAATCTTTAAAAAATGATGTTATCTTCCATTTATAATTACAAATTGAAGCCATTATGATGCACATATATATTTTTTTTTAATAAATGACAGCATCCTTTGCTTTTAGGTAGAAATGGGAAGGGTTTTTTTTTTCCAATAATATTTTTATTTTCCTCTGTGAAATGTCCGTCTCCTTCATTGCATGGTCAGCCTGGCCAGATACCTAGCGGGGGATACTTTAAAGATAATGGTGTCGATAGTGACATGCTCTTCCCCAAGTTACGTGAGAGGGAAAGTGACTAGAACTGAAGAGTCACATCGTTTTGCAAACTTGGCATCTCAATAAACATGAATTTTCAACACTGGTATTTTTCATGGCCTAGGAGAATGCCAGTTTATGTTTCTGACAAACTGCCTATTGTCATCTTAATTGTGACATAATACTTGGTTTTGTAAGGATGCTACCCTTTTGACAACTTACACGATAACACCAAGATCAATTCATGCATTCTGAATTCCTTATTTGCATATAGCTAATCATTGCTTCTGTCAAGACTTGGGTTCTGTTTTTTTTTTATGAATCAGGTCATCTCTAAGGGCAGCTAAAGCCAGATCTCTGGGGCAGGTGGCTCCATAGTGACAACTGTGTATGAAAAGGCTTCTCAGATCTTGATGGATCAGGAGGCCACAGTACACAGGAAGTAGAGCTGGGCTTTAAGTAGAGTAAGGCTCAGCCCCACCATGACTTACTTCATTTAGCCATCCAGAACCTTCTGAAACAGTGCCACCACCTGGAGACAAATGTTCAAACAAATGAGCCTGTGGGGGGAGTGAGTGCATTGCATATTTATATATAAAATAGGAATTTAACTTTAAAAAACGTTCTTAGTTTTGAAAAGAAGCATTTTTCATATCCACCAAGCATGTGGGAGTATTTCTCTTGCTTCTACATCAATGCCAGGATCTGGTCATGTTAATGGTTTGACTCTCACCCATTTTGGATAGTTTGTAATAATATCTAACTAATATTTTAATTTGTATTTCATTGATAGCTAATGATGCTGAGCAGTTTGTTTTGTTTTGTTTTGTTTTGTTTTTTTGCTATGTTTGTAGGCCATTCACATATCTTCCCTTTGAAATATTGTTGAAGCTTATTTTTTCTTTGGGTTATTTGTCTTTTTCAGTTCCAGTTTTATATATTTGTTTGTGTGTGCTTATATGAAGGGGCATTGGGTATATGTATGTGTTCATGTGGGTATACATGCACATGATCGGATCTGCCCATACATGTTTATATAGGTCAGGGGGTCAGCCTTCTGTGTCTTCTGTTGTTCCCCACTTTATTTACTTAGTTTTTTTTTAAAGATTTATTTTCACTCTTATTTATGTGTGTGTATCCGCTCCCATGTATGTTACCTGCCTATGGAAGAAGCTGTCAAATCCCCTGGAGCTAGAGCTACAAGTGGTTTTGAGCTACCTGACATGGGTGATGGGAATTGAAATCAGATCCTCTGAAGGAGTAGCAAGTAGTCTTAAGGGAGGAGCCATCTCTTTGGCCCATCTACACCCCTCTCCTCCTCCCTCTTCCCCCTTTGTTTTTTGAGTCCAAGCTCTCAGGGAATCTGGATCTTGTCATTTTGGTTGGACTGGCTAGCCAGTGAACTCTGGAGGTCTCTGAACCCATCAGTATTGGGTCCAGGATTCCAGGGCACTTACATGATCCAAACTCAGGTCATTGTGCTTGTGAAGTGCCAGCTCCCTAGTCTCTAGAACAGTGGCTCTCAACCTCCCTAATTCGGCAACCCGTTAGTGTTTTGGGAAATATTTAAAAAGCGACAGCATCCCACACTAAACCCAGCTTCTGTCTGCCCAGGTGGGCTTGCTGGCCATGCACTGGTGGGCAATGGCTGGCCTGTTCCTATCTCCTGGAGACTCCCTGACTCAGAGCTCCAAAAATCTCTCCACCCAGCTTGCCAAGTTCCCACTGGAAGGTCGCTACTACACCAGCCCCATGCTTCAAAACTCCCACGGCCTTTTGTGGGGCGCATCAGGCAAACCCACACTTAGCTGCTGTACCAGTCTCTCTGGAACCCAGTCAAGCCGCTGCATGAAGGAAAGCACAAACAAACTTAGTTCAGAGACAATGGTAACTCAATTGCTGGACGCATCAATTCGAATCCTAATCTGGTAAGCCTTATTAAATCTAAATTCCCTGGGGGTGAATCCTGGCAGATCCGCCATTGAAACCGGGAGACACTAGCAGTTACTTCTTGTTCTCTCGTTATCTCTGTCTAAAGGCTCTATCTCTCTCCTGCTTCCTCTCTTTCCTGTCCAACCCGGAAGTCCCGCCTTCTCGCCCAGTAGGTGGCTCCTTTACTCATTAGGGGATAGTTCATCACTTGAGTATCTGACTCATTCCTTGTTCCAGACAACCACTTCTGGGAAAGCGGAATTAACATCCAAATACAAGCAACACCAGTGCCATCCACAACACTTTAATATAGTTCTTCTATATTAAAGAAGGGTTGTGGTGACCCCCAACCATAAAATTATTTTTCTATTATTACTTCCTAACTGTAATGGTGCTGCTGTTACAAATTGCAATGTGAATATTTGTGCTTTCAGATGGTCTTAGGTGGCCCCTGTGAAAGGGCCATTGAACCCCGTAAAGGGGGTCACATCTTACAGGTTGAAAACCATTGCCTGAAGAAAGTTTGAAATCACATTTCCTTTTCCCCCTGAATTTCTTAGATGTCTCTGATAAAAAGCATATTACTGTTCTAGTTCTTTGTTTTCTGGAGTTTCAAAGAATTTTCTGGGTTCTTTGTTTTGTTAATCTATTCCTCTAGCCTCAACCTATTCTTTGCTGTTAACCAGCCTAATAAAGCTGTAAAATCACGTTGAATACATCTTCTAAATGCGCCTTTCATTTTTACTATTGTTTTGGCTACTCTGCATCCTTCTTGCTTCTGTAAAAGAACTGGGTCCACTTACCACTTTCTCTGTGCTACCAAGTAGGTAAAAAGGGTTCTCCCACTACCAGGAGCTAATTGCCACCTGGGAACATTGGTTCGTCCTAGTTTCAATTTTGTTGCTGTAATGAAATACTCTTACCAAAACTCAACATGGAGATGAAAGAGGTTTGTTTAATTTTACAATTTCAGGCCATCGTCTATCACTGAAGTGAAGCGAAGGCAGGAACTTCAAACAGCTATTCACTTCACACCCACGGTCAAGAGCAGAGATAAATAAATGCGTGCATTCTCGCTTGCCTGCTTGCTTGTGTTCAGCTAGATTTCTCTGCCATGATACATTTAGCACAACCAGCCTAGGGAATAGTGCTGCCCAGACTGGGCTGGGTCTTTCCACGTCAGTTAATTTAAGACAATCTCCTACAGACATGCCCATGGGCAAATCCAAACTAGGCAAACCATCAATGAGTCTCTCTTCCCTGGAGCTTGTAGATTGTGTCACATTGACAATGGCAGCTACCCATTACATGGATCTTTCGTTTCTTTACAACCTCAACTCTCTCAAGGGTTATCAAAATTATGACTTTGTAGGCGTTATCAACTAGTCTCTCATGAGTTTGTCTGGATCTGTAATGGGAGATGAACTGAACACGGCTTTTCATATTGGGCTTTATATCAAAATGACTGACTGCTAATGTAGATGATGGAACAACTTTTAGAATGGCTGAATGTTCCTGGTTTTGTGTTCATTACTTCAGGCTTCTCCCAGCTGCATAGTGGGCTGGTAGAACCAGTATGTCTATGTTTACGTACACCCACTGGTGGCTCACCCATGGGAAAGCTTAGAGACAGAGCATACCTCTACACTGCTACTGAGAATACAAATAGTGGGTGGCAGTTAGCTGGAGAGGTGTTTTAGTGTGGTTACAAAGTTTCAATGTGATTTGAATCTCACCTCTTCTTAATTAAGCTGTGGGAAGTGAGTGACCAGTGTTTTACTTCTATGCCTTCTACATCTTTAGGATACTCTTTGTACAGACCTCATAAGGTCTCTGTGCTAGCCCCAGCAAGTTTCTACTGCTCAGAGGGTACAGAGTCTTTGTCAAAGAGAAGTTTGCTTGTCCTAGCAGAACTACAAACAAAAACCTGCCCCCTCTTCCTTCTTTTTCATTTGTATATGTATAAATGTGTGTGTGTGTGTGTGCGCGTGTGCCAGAGTTCAAACTTCACGATCATTCCTCAGCTATGGTCCATTGTTATTTTCTGGTTGAAAGCATCCCCAGTACAACCTGGAGCTCATTGATTTGGCTAGGCCAGCCTGTCAGCAAGCCTTGGGGTTCTGCCTATCCCACCCATCCAAAATTAAGATTATAAATGTGCTTCATCATTCCTAGCTTTTTTTGTATTTGTTCTGGGCATTGAACTCAGGTCTTATGCCTGTATGGGAAGTACTTTACTGACTAAGTCATCTCCCCATCTGCATCCCCATCCCTATCCTCTTCCTTTTTAAAAAATAAACATTTACCTAAAATATGGATCTATATTCCACAGGAAAAAAGCCCCAACTTGCACATTTCTGTGATCAAAGAGCTGAGAAATGCTCACATCAGACACCCCTTAGAGCTTCCCAGCATGTGCCTGCACATCAGAGCATCCATGATGGAGCAATTTGTTCCATTTGATTGACACAGGATGTTGTACATTTATTTAGATAGGAAGCACATTTTAGGACCTACATATTAACATTCAGTGAAATGATTTCTACTGGCTCATGTCTCAGTTTAAAATTTTTCCTTCAACCTAAGAGAGAGAAGGTGAAGACGGAGTCTGTTTATAGATAGAGGAAGAAGTGAAAGGTTAGGATATGTTGAGAGGCAAAATTTCTTAGGCCAATCTTATCAAGTAGTGTTTATTTGGGAAAATCAAAACCCAACAAAATACTTGTCTAGATCCCAGAAGTTCCCAGAATGTTGTTTATACGTTTTTCTGAGGTGATGTGAACAAATGTCTACTCACCTCAGATATAGAACAATACCACACACCAAAGAAATGATTGTACCTACCTAGTTTGGTAAACCAATGAGTTCTATTAGGCTCACCTCTAGGAGCAATGGTAATGGATTACGCAAAGAAACATGGATGAGGGGTTGTAAGGCACTATTCTTTGGGCCTCCATCTTCATGAGACCAGACGTGCCTACTTACTAGGGTTCATCAGTGCCGGGAAGCATGGAGTTGGGACTGTGGACTATTGAAGTGTCATCTCAGGGAAAGGAGGCCGGAAGGGTCACTGGACCATCACCTGAGTATCCTGCCTCTCCTCTCAACCATTGGCATGCAACTCTTCAGCACTTGCACATGGCCATTGCATCTTGAGAGGTGCTAGAGCATGCGGGCTAGGAAAGACTCGGGCATGGAGGCACCATCTACGCAGCTACCTACTAGAAGCTGTTATACATGATGGGGCAGGCTTTTGAGTGCTTTTGGATCCACCCACCTCTGCCAGTAATCCTTCACCCACGCTCCGTAGATAAGTCCAAAACACTCACTGGGTAAACTGTGATGAATGGAACTTTGGTTGGTGAGGAAGATGTTAGGGTGCCTGTACCACCAGGGAAAATGCCTCTTTCTTGGCAACTGTTAGTGGTCTATACATCCCTGGGGAGGGTGGAACATTATGAATTCCTCCCCATCTCCACGACAGACCATGAAGGCTCCCAGTCTTGTGCAGACCACAGCTGCTGAGAATTAAAAGGACAACACAGTGTCCACAGGGTCATGCCCATATGACAGCGTTCCCCAGCAGGGGCACAGTAGGTTCTGAGAACTCCACTCAGCTGGGTGAGGAGACCGTGTTTGTAGGAAGACAGAGAAGACAAAGCAAGCAGCATTGGCAACAGTGCCACCTGGGACCATGCAAAGTTCAGTTCCAAGTTCAGACTGGACTCGTTGGGTGTGTCTGTTAGGCCCTGTGTAGGCACCCCAATCCATAGTTTCCTACAACACTTTCCTAACAGGTAGAGTATTTGAAAGAACTAAGAAAGTAGGAGCTGGGGATGTCGCTCAGTTTGTGAAGCGCTTGCTCAGCATTTGCCAAGGCCCGATGTCAATCGCCAGCATCACATAAACTGGGTGTTGTGGTACACACCGGCTATCCCAGTGCTTTCAAGACAGAGGCAGCAGAATCAGAAGCTCAAGGTAAAGGTTGGCTGCTTGAGACCCTGGGGAGATGGCTCACTGGGTAAGAGCATGTGCTTCACAGGCATGAAGGCCTAAGTCCCAGCACCCTTGTCAGGTGGGGCGGAGGCAGGAGGATCACTGGGGTTTTCTGCATGCCATGTTATCTTTAGGTTCAGGTAGAGACTCTTTCAAGGGAATAAGGCAGAGATAATAAAGCAGGCCACCCGATGTCCTCCTCTCACCTATACCTGCATATACCACCCAGCACATCACACGTATGACAGCACAATACATCACACACATGGACCTTCATCTTTCCAATGAAGGATACAAATATTAATAAGCTTCTGGGAATAGGGATTCGTGTGCTGGTATGTGAGCCAGGAGATCTCTCAGATTAGTGACCACAGAAACAGTAATACCTCCCCATCATTGATAGCTCTCTAAAAGTGCTATTGTTCACAACAAGCACCCTCAAAACCTGTTTTTACAAAATCTGTGCATGGACTATTTGGAAAGGAAAAAATGAGATGTATAAATATAAGTCCTTGCACATTCTGAGCTTCCAGGACTGGTTTATTGCTCAATCCCTGGTGCCGAGCCCACCCTGCAATCCATGAAAAGGGAATGTTGAGGGAGGGAGGGAGGCAGCCCCCACCCCAACTGCCGCCACCACCCACACCTCCACCACTCCAACTGCAAATGGAGCTGAGATCCATCATGGCCAGCCAGCTGGAACTTCACGGGCCGCTTCCCACTTGCTCCCTTTCCATTCTGCACTTGCTTTAATCACCGCCCTCCTCCTCCCTCCTTTTCTTCACGTTTCACACCAGCCTGCAGTTCTATATTGCAGTGTGAGATTAAAAAGCAACTACCGAGAGCCCTGGGCAACTGGTTGATGGGTGAATTCAGCTACTATACTATCTCCTAAAAAAACCTATTTTTTTTCCTCCCGGAAACTCCATATATACGTTTGCCCCCTCCTGGTATGATTTTAAGCAAACAGGTTCTGAGATTCCTAAGCCAGGATGCAGCTGGCTTTAGGCACAGGTCGGGGCTTTGTGTGTGCTCTCTTAAAGCAACCAAGGTTTCTAAATGGTTGATTAAATGATTGATTCTGTCTGAATTTAATTTCTTGCTTTTCTGGAATTTGGCTGTGGTCTAGATTAAAGCTTTAGCCATTTATTTAGGGATGTGAATTCAGTTTCAACTGGTGCACCTGCTAGGAACAAACCTTTATCCTTCAAAACACAGCTGAGCCCACCTGTTTTCTGAACACCGCCTTCTCTGCCCACACACCACTTTCCTTCTTAATTTTTAGTTTGAAACAGGTCTCATGTATTCGAGGCTGACCTTGAACTCACCATGCATCTGAGTTAGAATCTTGAACTGTCAATCTTCCCTCTACCTCCCAAGGGCTGGGATTACAAGGCATGAACCACCACGTGGCTTATGTGGTGCAAGGTGTTGAACCCAGGATTTCCCATATGCTAAGCAAGCTCTCTACCATCTGAGCTGCATCCCCAGTGCCCCCTTCTCTCCCTATTTTTATTTGTACTTGTCTAGACAGGATCCAACACATATTTGTTTCTGGGCTGTCCTACAGTCTCTTACCTGCCTGCTATCAACTTGCTAAAAGACACCCAGCTCGTATGTCCAAGCCCCGTCTATGTGAGTACAGTTAGGGCTGCGTACATGATCGGGAATCCCTCCACAGACAGGGACCTCTATAGAGCAGAGGAGATTGGAGAGTTAATCTGTGGCTCCCTAGGTTCTACACATCTGGTAGAGTCAACAGCAGATCAGCCTTGCCCACCTATGAACTGTAGCCCACTGAGACTGATTGTGCACCTCTGGCGTCCAGAGCTGTGTGTGAGATTCAAAAAGCACACTTGTGTTGTTTTAAGCCTCAAAACGTGTGGCGACTTGTTATAGCAGCGATGGGAGGCCCTGTAGACTTCTGGTCTCTTATTGGCTCAGGGGGCAATGCAAGCACAGACTCCCCTTTTTCTTGGGAAGAGAAGACACGCCTAGAGTTTTTCCCTTGGTTCACTTAACATTTTAAGGGAAGGGAGATCAGAATGGGCTTCGATGCCTTTGGAGCTAAAGTCCCGGAGGCAGAATGGTGTGTGGCATGAACTTTAGCACCAGAGTTCCTACTTGTCAGTCCTTCCAAAGTCAAGGACTCTGCCCCTCCTTTAAGAGTAATATACCACAATTCCAGGATAAAGTCCATTTTGCCTTTAAGAAATACATATACATGCAAATGTATATACAAATATGCATACATAGTAAACATATAAATATACATATGCACCCATGTATATACATACACACATGTTCAGGTGCACATATAAACACACACACACACACACAGAGGCCAAGTTTCTCATTGTCACCTATATATTTCTTGTAGCACCTGGATTCAAACATGGGTCTCCAGCAGGATGTAGCTTAGTTGGTAGAGGGCTTGCCTAGCACACCTGAGACCTCAGGTTCAATCCCTAATACCATATAAATAAGGCCTGGTAGCCCACACTTCCAATTCTAGCATTGAGGGAAGGGTGGGGTTAGGAGATCAGGAATTCATTGTCATCCTTGGCTACATAGTGAATGTGAAGCCTGGGATATGTGAGCCCTCACAATACATGAATCTGAAGCAAACAAACAAACACGGGTCTCAAAGGTCCCTTTGCCTGGACAGCCGGCTCTATTGTTTTAAAAGAAGCGATAACCACCAAAGAAAGATAAACAAAAGATTCATCACAGAGCAGAAGGCTCTAAGGGAGAGGCTGGGGAAGGGGAGAGAGGAGTTGTAACTATGGAAACTGAGGTGGGAGAGCATTTTCAGGAAGGAAGGTATCCAAGGGGTAGAGGAGCTAATGAACTACTCTTGGTTGTCCCCAGTCCCACCCAGTACCAACCAATGGGCCATGATGTCGGAACAAAACAAGACAGAGAAGGCTGAGAGCAAGAAGTTTCCGTGATCAGACCAAGGAAGGCAAAGAGCTCTTGGGAGGATTATGCATAAAGAATGAACTTAGTGAGGTGTTTGGTAACTGCCTGGGCTCAGGAAACATTTGCTCTCACCCCAGAACCAAGCCACCCTTTTGTGAGGAGAGATTTTCCCTTGAGATACAGGTAAGGTGCTTCCAACTGAGACCTGCCCTAGCCTGCAGCCTCAGTCCCAGGCTGTTTGGGTTTCTGCTTGCTTGTCTAAGGATGATCTTATTTTCCTTCTTTTTAGTGAGCTCCCTCTGGGGCCTTTGTCCTATGCCTACCTCAGTTACCACCCATACGTAGTCAGGAGTGGGGTGGGCTGGGATGTTTTTCACCCTGTCACCCCACTTCCTGAACTGGGTGGCCAGAATACCCTCCGTGATGGGGAAGAGGGGTTTGTGTAATAGTCATAACAACCCTGTTGAAGGATGGCTGTTATAGTCATCCTTCAGGATACAGAAGGATACTGCTCAGTCAGTGAAGTGCATGCTGGCCTGCAAACAGCAGGAGTTCAACCTCCAACATCCCCATGGAATGGCCAGTGTAACGATGGCGCGCCTGTAACCCCAGTATGGGGAAGACAAGCTATCAAGGGACAAGAGGAGCCCGGGGGCTTGTGGAATGGATAAACTCAAAGTCCAGTGAGAGATCCTGTCTCAAAAATAAGGTAGGGCTCTGCGATGAAGAGGACTTGTTCTTACAGAAGACAGAGGTTCAACTACCAGCACCTACATAGTGGTTCGCAAGCATCTATAACTCTGGTTTCAGGGCATCTGAACACACACACACACACACACACACACACACACACACACACACACACACACCATCCTATACAAAAATATACTATCTACCATTATCTACCCCAAAGAAATGGAAGACCTAAACCATTTCTTTCTAGCGCCATCTAGGGGAAGCTAACAGGCAGCATAGAGGTCCAGAGCAAGACGGGTAGAGAGATGACATCATCAATAAAGGGGAGCAGAACTGAAAGTGACATCTGGAGTGTTTCGCCTTGTAAGTAATGAGGATTGTAAGCAAGGAGTAAACCAGCCTGACCATCGACTCTGGAGATGCTCATGGACTGTATTTCAGAGAACATGCTTTGCTGTAGTGGTGTGATTTCAAGACAGAGTCTTAGGTAACTCAGGTTGGCCTTGAACTCACTTATTAGAGCTGAGGATGACTTTGAACTTCTGATCCTTCTGCTTTTACCTCTAGCGTGTTGAGATGACATGCACCATCATGCCTGGTGCACGTAAGTAAGTATGCTACAACCTGTTTACTTGCTTTTCCTAGATCTGGGATATGCTTTTTAAAAAGGCCCAGGGGTGTAGGGGAACAGTGGGATGGCAGATTTGGCTTGCCATCAAGCCTCACAACCTGAGTTTGACTCGTAAGACTTACAAGGTAGAAAGCTATTTCTGATCCTGCAAGTTGCTCCTCTGACCTTGGCCTGTGCTCCTGGCACACGTGCTTCATCCCCCATACACAACAAGCAAACAGACAAATACATGAAGGCCACTAGTGCCACATCCTGCACAACTTGGTCCTGGAAACCTGACCTAGGGTGACACGGGAGTGAAAAAATGACACTGTGAAGAAACCACAGGACACACATACGTAACAGCTGGGATCAGCTGGACTGTGCTCTCTTTCTCTTTCTATGATGAAGGGCAACTGCTATGAGATCCAGAAAGTTAGAACATTCATTATGTGCAGCACAAGGAGGAGGGGCTGGCTAGTCTTGCTAGGAGGTCGCTATAAGGCGGCAGCCTCAAGCTGCGGCCATCTTGGAGGTGGAAGGTGCAGTTGCTTGTGTTAGCACACACTAGTCCTCCATTGGTGAATGCTTCTATGTAGACACACACACACACTAAACTTACAGTATCTGCTGTCCATGTTGAGAAGAAAGGTATAATCCCTGGGACTGCCAACATGTGGGGGGTTCTTCTATGGTCTGAATAAGGTCCATACATTAATAAGACTGTAAAGGAGAAAAGCAATCACACTGAGATATAGTTATTAAGATATTGAAAAACAAACACACAATGATGTCATGTGTAATTATAGTTAATGTATTTTTTGACTAATGCATTGAATAGTAATGCTGACTTTGGACTGCTATACATTTGGAATGCAGACAAACATAAATATTTAAAAGTAGTTGTAACCATTGCTGTATGAATGAAAATACCTATAATTTCTATTAGGCACAAAAAATGCAGCAAGTTCTCTGTCTGTGTTCATTGAAAGAAATTCTTCACTTTACTTGAAGGGTAGTGAAAATTAGGTTGTAAATTTTCCTGATCCAAATTCATGAATTTTCCTATACTTTCTGCTTGCCTTAGCCTGAGGAGCCCTTACAGTCTTATTAATGTATGGACCTGGAATATAAAGATGAACACTGGGGTTGACGAGATGGCTCATCCAGTAAAGTGCTTGGTGAACAAGCATGGGGACCTGAGGTTGATTCACAGAGCCCAGGAAAAACCCAGAGCATGGTGGTATACACCTGTGATCCCTTGCTGTGGAGGTAAGCACAGATGCATCTCTACAACTTGATGGCCAGCCGGACTGGCCTATTCGGTGAGCCTCCAGGCAATGAGGGACCCTGTCTCAAAAACCAAGGTGAATGACAACCAAAGAATGACAGCTGAGGTTCATGTCTGATCGCTCCACTTGTGTATACACACTCAGACCACACACCCACACACCCACACATACACACACACATTCACACATGCATACATACGTGTGTATGCCTGCCCTCCAAATCACAAAATCTCCTGTTTATGTTGAAGCAAGATATATACCCTGGGATTGCCAACATGCAGGAGATTCTCATTCATCTGACCTATTCTTTCCTTCTTCCTCTGGATGACAAGTTTGGGTAAACACAGAGACTCATGTGGCCATTAAAACAGTGCCCAGCACAGAAGGTATTCAATAGAAGTTACTGAGTAAGAATTTATTGAGAGAGACAGGCACATTACCCAAGGTGCAATAGGATGACATGGGCCCTGTTACCAAATTCAACAGCTCTCTGGATCTGTACACCTGGTGCTTTCTTCCTGTTCTTCAGGTTCTGGGGACACTGGCTTCTAGAACCTTCTGGAACCAGCTTCTGGATCTTTCGGTCAGTATTCCCCATCCTTCGCTGCCACCCTATCATGTCTCTGTACTTCCCCATGTACATGCCCTTGTCTCACTCCCAATCCTTTTTTTTTTTTCTGTCTTCTTCTACCATTAACTAAGAATTGTCTCTTTCCTTCATACAAGAACTTGGATAACTGACAAAACCCAGAGCCTGGAGTCATAAGGACACCTGAGACATTGAACTACTGATTTGCATCCCTATCCTTTATATTAGTGACATTTCTTTAGTGCTGAGACAAAAGCAACATGAGGGAGGAAGGGTTTCCTTGGCTCTCAGAATCCCCTACATGTTGGCATTCCCAGGGAATAATCTTACTTTAACATAGATAGCAGATTCTGTAGGGTTTTTTTTTTGTGTGTGTGTATGTGTGTGTATTGTGTGTGTATGTGTGTGTATTGTGTGTGTATGTGTGTGCATGTGTGTGCATGTGTGTATGTGTGTGTGTATGTGTTGTGTTTGGGTGCACACACACTCTGCATGTCTGCTCCACCTGGCTTCTTGGTTCACCAACCACACACAAGAAGACACTGTGTGGTTACAGGGTTGAATTGCATCATAGACCATGTCGTTGTCCCATGAAGCAGACACCCAGAGGTGGCGTCCACATAGCACTTATCATTTGCCCAGGGAGGGGCCCACCCAATGGCGATAGTGCTACCCTTTCAGTTAGGGTAGACCTCCACTCTCAGAGAAGCTTCTCTGGGACCACTCCCATAGGCACCCCACAGGTTGTTTCCATAGTTAGTCTAAGTTGGGTGAACTTGTCAATGAAGAGGAACCACCACCATTCCCAATACACTTGTTTTCTTGAAAACAAAATGGGGTTTTATTTAAAAAAAAAAACAACAAAATATAAAGAAGTAAAAGGGTATGCTTGGTAGAAAGGGGGGGCCAAGGAGGTTAAAATTATGAATACCCAGTTTCTGCCTGACTGACGTCTTTCACGTTATTCTTCAGCCCGTAGAGCATATCAGTAGGCGCATTTCAGTCCTGGGATAAGAAAGGTTCGGCAACACGCCTCAGGCTGTACAGCTGACAAAGAGCAGATGAGATCAGATCTCTCTCCGTCTCTAACACACGCCCTCAACGACTGCCTGTTCTTTCCTAATTAAGGTTGGGGAACTGGATGGAGCAGCCTGCAGTAACCTGCCTCCCTCCCATTGGCTTTCAGATGACTGAAACAGAGAACCCCAAGACGTTGACATTTCCCCAGGAATTCCATGCTGGAAAAGGGAGAGGGCGAATCCTGGGCCGGTCCAAGGAGGAACTTGCCTCCTGGAAAGACAGGTCAGACATTTGTGACAGTTTGTCAGCCCACTTAATGGCAGAGCCTGGAGCTGAGACTGGGGCGGGTTAAAGGTGAACAGGACCACACCTTGACCAAGATTGGTTAGTTCTATGCTTCTTGCCCCTGTTTAAATCTAAAGAAGGACGTGGTGGAGAAGGTCTCTAGACCTGTCCGCCCCTCTCCCCAACGTGGCCATATTGACTCCATCCCTTTTCTCCTTTTTGTTAATATTTGTGTCTTTAACTGGCAGATCTCATTTATTAGGGCTGCCAGGGCAGAGACCGAGGCCCTAACTCCAGTAATGTTTCCTTCTTTTAAATGCAAGGTGTGTGTGTGTGTGTGTGTGTGTGTTTGAAGGAGAGACAGAGACAGAGATAGTGGGTACACAAATTTTGTGGAGTCGGTTCTCTCCTCCCATCTTTAACAAGGATGCTGGGATCAAATTCATGCCATTTAGGTTTGCAGTAAACATCTTCACCTGGTGAGCCATCTCACAGTCCTGTCCAGTAATGTCATCCCTACCAGATGGTCCTGCCTGGTCACATCGGTCACAGCCTCTCATCCTGTGGTGATGTGAAATGGCTGTGAAAAGTTTTTGCATCCACTGACTTTTTGACTCCTAGGGGAGTGAGCGCGAACTACCATCCAGAAGCCCAGCACTCCACAGGTTAGATGTTGAGTGGCTGCTTCTCAGGGTACCACATCTTGGTCTGTAACTGGGTCTGCAGCCCAGGGACACAGTGATGTTTGACTGACGGCTCCTGCTGGAAGCAAATCTGTAGATATTTTACAACCTGGTGGAATTCCCAGCTGCCTCTCGATAAATAATTTGACAGTGTCCTAATTCTAAGGGAAGAACACCTAGGACCCCTCAGAGACCTTCAGCGAAATATTTTCTGCGTTCCCCTTGCTCGGCATGCGATGTTAATTATAGTGTGTTTATGGCGGTTGCTATGGCTTAGACCAAGAGGCGGCTGAATCATTTAAGAGTTGCTTTTCAAACAAGGACATCCTTAAGGTTGGGAGCTGTGCCTATAAATTTTCTTTTCTTCGTGTGTGTGTGCGTGTGTGTGTGTGTGTGTGTGCATGTGTGTATGTGTGTGTGCGTGTGTATATGTGTGTGTATGTATATGTGTGTGTGTGTCTGTGTATGTGTATGTGTGTGTCTATGTGTCTGTGTGTGTCTGTGTGTGTCTGTGTGTGTCTGTGTGTGTGTGTATGTGTGTGTGTGTGTGTAGATCTAGGTACACATGTTTGGATGCTGGGACAGAGACATTTTCTTCTGTGGTGTAACCTCTCCTAAGCTGCCCATTCTCCTGTCAATAACCCCAATTCAATGAACTGGTTCAACGACGTGGGCTTGGGTGGAATCGTTTCTTTGCTTTGCCCTGTCTGCCCTACCTGTGGTGCATAGGTATGTGTTCGTCTCCTTGAGAACAGTTCACAGGACACTCAGGCAGAATAGGCTTCTGAAGAGAGAGGCCAGTCGCTCTGGCTCCTCTCAGTAGAGAGAAGGATGTGCTCAGACACTAGATGGGAATGCTGAGAGAGGCATTGTTTCATTGTTGGTTCACAGTTCTGCCTCTTGTTTTTTCTTTGCAAACAAAATAGACCTTGGGTTTGGTATCTCTTTTTGGTATATGGTTTCTTTTATAGAAGAAAAGCATTCCACCTTAAGGAGCTTGACAAGTGAAACTACAAATTAGGGGTTAGCTTTTGACTGTGAAAGGGCTCTCTGATAGAGAAAAAGGATTTGTCATGACATTTAAGGCATTTGAAACTCGATCCTAACTACAAAGACTCAGTGTGTATACAAGGTTTTGGGTACACATGTCTTTGTTTTCTATAGGGCACTTGCATATTGGAACCTGAGGATTGAGCCACTGAAAATGACAGAAATGGATTTTCTTTATACAGACTCGGGAATGTACATACCTAAGTGCTATAGAAACCTGCCTTCTGTGTTTACTCAGAGGCTAGTGGTCTCAGGGAGGAGACGAGCCTAATTTTGGGATGGACTTGAAAGTGTGGCCCTCACAGGGTTCTGGGTTTTCCCAGCACCTAGAATGAATTGGCCCCTGTGAAAGATAGGATTCCCTGTTTGCTGAAGGCCTTACCTGGCCAGTACTCACCGTGAATACTGGGTATGGGTCTGGAAATGGCCTTGTGCAGCTCCGGGCTTCTGAGAGAGGCACAGGGCTGTGGAGGCCTAGTCTCTGGGGTAGAGTGAGACCAGTACCTGTAGATGCTTGAACTTCTCTTCATGTTGCCTCTTGCAAGGCTCCAGGTTTTGTGAGTGAGTGTGTGTGTGTGTGTGTGTGTGTGTGTGTGTGTGTGTGTGTGTGTGTGTACTTACTGTATGAGGCAGAAGCTGAGCAGGTGAATAGTCCTCAATGCTGAGAATCTTCGACAGGAGATTAGAGTGTCTCTGGAGAGTGTTTGGGAAAGCACCCCTGTTCTAGACCAGGTTGGTGGAAGAGGAGGGCCATTAGAGGTGACACAGGCTTCTCAAGGTCCTGGACACAGGGGCCTCATATGACAAGCCTCACTCCTTAGTAAGACAGGGAGCTTATTGAGGTCTGGTTTCTGTCTTCCTTTCTGTCAGCCTTCTCCCTTCAGGCCCAAATGAGTCAATATTGGCTGTCCTGTGGCTCCCCATGGAGGCCACACTGTGTGAAACATCTCCACTTCTGGAAAAGTTCTTTTCTTTGCTGTCTCCTTGATGAACTCCAACATAATCTTTGATTTTCACCTTTTTCCCCCCTTATAGAGTTGTCTCTGATTTTCCAAACTGAATTAATCACCAGCTCCCTCGGGGAACCTGCTGCAACACGTACCATTGCCACCTCTGTTGTTCTGTTCAAAATTGCTTTTTTATGAGTTGTCTTTCCCATTAGACCATGATCGCCAAAGGGCAGGAACCTGGTCGTATTCATTTCTGTTATCTTCAACCTATGGCTCGAGGCCGTAATGTTGATATTAAATAGACACTCAGGTTCAGGCCTCAAGTGCCTCACTGAAGACCTTCCTGCATTTAGAAGGGCTTGGCTCAGGAAATGTCTACCTAGCTCTGAAAAGCTCATATCTGTCTGTCTCCCTCCCCGGCTGTGGCACCCTCTTCTGTTCTCAGAATGTTTGAATTCTGCTCTTTTCCTGCTTGCGGGTAGACACGTAAACAAATTGTCTAACTCAGAGCATAATACCAGTGGCTCATGGTTAAGACAGAAGGGGTGGTGCATGCTTGTAATTGTAGCACCTAGGAGGCTGAGGCAGGAGGATTGCTATGAGCTATAGAGTGACACCATAAGTCAGTGTATGTGTTAGGTATGCTGGGGGTAGAAATAAGAAGTCAAGGCAGTAGTGTTTCTGAAATACAATTATTCTTCATGTAGTTTGTGTTCAATTACTACTAGTAATCAGGATTTTCTAAAATAAACCTGGAATTATCAATCGACCACGGTCAAAAGGAATGGTATTGATAGGACTAAAAGAAAAGACTCACATAATCACTGTTAGCTAAGTGCTTCTTCCAGCATGCTATGACAGTTTCTTTAAAAGCAATTCTAAGACTTATAAAGAAGATTCTAAGAGCCGTACGGAAGTCTAATCAGTTCATGTGTGTTAGCTGCCTGCCCTGACTTGACGCTTTGTATACTGGCCCTGAAGTTTTGTCGTGACGTTTTTCCTGGTCACACCCTCCTCTGTGCGTCCTAATCCACCTGTACCCATCAGGAAAGTCCCATCTACCTAGAGACTGGGGGGAGGGAAAGCTCAAGGCTCAGCCATGGCAGTGGAGTGTCGGGGAGGATCTTTCAACAAACACACGTGTGTGTATAGGCACACTCGAGTACACACACACACACACACACACACACACACACACACAGGCTTATTCTTCTTGGGCATTGTTTTGACTGCATGGGCTCTCTGAGATCATAGTTAATGGGAGAGGGAGCAAATAGCATGAAACTCAAACATCGCACACAGGGACCTTGAATCTTCATGACATCACAGCCCTTGAGTTCTTCCCCAGAGCTCCTCTACAGATGGAATTCCCATAAATGTGTGAACCAATAAAGCCTCCTCCTTGTTTATGTATAATGTTTAGGAGACTGTAATCAATTCCAAACCAGAATTTTCTATAAACCAGAAAACTACGCTAAAATGCAAAAAAAAAAAAAAAAAAAAAAAAAAAAAAAAAAAAAAAAAAAAAAAAAAAAGAGAAGTTTATAGAAAGAAGAAAACTAGCAACGTGGACCGTAGCAGAAGTGGAATGTCTGAATAGATCTGTAACAAAGATAAGATGTCTTTCATTTCTATCGCTGTGGCTTAAAAAAATACCACAAGGAAGAACGAGCTACTGGGCTTACATCCGGGTTACAGTCCACTCTAGAGTGGAAGTCAAGAAACAGCATCTCGTTATGTCCGCGCCACACAAGAGCAGAGGGAAGGGAACTCACCCCTGCTGCCTGTGTTCTGCTCCAGACCTTTCATGCAGCTTTTGCTTGTCATCTAGCTTTCGGCCCTCTGCCTAGGGACTGTGGGCTAGGTGCTTCTTATATTAATTAACAGTCATGACAGTCTCTCCCTAGAGACTCCTCCAGGCCAACTTGATCTAGACAAGTCTTCAACTGGGGCTCTTTTTTCAGGTTGTGGTGATTTGACATTTAAAGTCAACCATCAAGGTTTGTAACCATAATGTTTAAAAAGGGGCCAGGTGATGCCACCATCTGATAAACTCATTGGTGGCCCTGGTGCGCTTTGGGGGATTATATTTTGTCCTTGGGACCTTAGGAGAAGGGCTTGTTTACCTCCTTCTTGCAGCCGTAACAGAGACAGCTCTCATTCTGGAAGGACTCTGAAGTCAGTCAGCCGGGGACTCTGACTTCACTCCTTCCCTTCTTGGCCACACTGCCTGATGCTTTCATTCCTCTTTGTTGCAAGAGAAAGAGTAGCGGCAGCCCGGCACCCTTACAGGATTAGTGGGAGAATCCGATAGGATGGAATTATTATCCTATTTGTAAAATGCTACGTGTATTATTCTTCTGCCTTCACTTGGAGCTCCCCGAAAGCTGTCAGCGAGTGGCAAACAAAAGGATGTCACAGCTCTTGTCACCTTTCATTCCTTCTTAATGAATATCCCCTAGCTAATCTGCAGTCACGGAGGACTCTCATTAATATGGAGACTTATATAATTCATAAACAGCTACAGCAGCTCAGAAAGGGTTTAATCAGTTGCCTTCACACTTAATTATTTTTAAAACCTCAATAATGGTCAAATGAGCTGCATGGCACTTTAATTAATTTGCATTAAGCCCAGAGGTCTTGAATGAGCAGCCGAGTTTATGAACACACAGTCTAAGGGGCTTGGCAAAGGGCATGTCAAGCCTGAATGAACATCTGGGTTAGTTCCCATTGGTACCTCCCAAATCAGTCTCTCTGTGTGTGAGTTATATTTACATAATTCCTTTCTTTGTTTATTTTTATTAAAATTGGCCTTGAAGCCTCTGAAAGTGAGCTCATTGCTGTAAGTTGCGGGGGAGAGCTCTGGAACTAGCTATGGATTTCCATTGCTTATTTCTCCCTCCTCCAATTTCTATGGTTAATAGAGAGTTGAAAGGATACTACTTTAGTTTGAAACTTTAAGTTTGATTTGTGTGTGTGTGTGTGGTGTGTGTGTGTATGTGTGTTGTGTGTATGTGTGTGAGTGTGTGTGTTGTGTTTGTGTGTGTGTTGTGTGTGTGTGTGTGTGTTGTATGACTGACAGGGCATGTGCTCCTGTATGTGCATATGGAAAGAAGAATTGGTGTTTTGAACTCCCTGTAACAGTGGGCTGGTAATCACTGCACCCTATGAAAATTCCCCGGTGGCTGTCAAACACTTCTTGCAGCCATTCAATCTGAGCCACATGCAACTTTGAACTGGTTGCACATGCTCAGTTGTGGAGGGCTAGGCTGGTCCAGAGACAAGGCTTTCCCCAAGGCCCTGCTCTATGGAGAAGGAACACAATTCCTTCTCTAACATCAAGGGCACGCTTGGCAGAGGCAGCTATGGCATGGGGCCAGGGCCCCGGGGGAGCTGCATAGCCTGAGAACTCACCTCTTCCCAAGCCAAGAAGCTATGGTTATCAGTCTCAAGGCCACTGGGCTCGGACACTCTTGAGATAGTCTATGTTCCCCTTTGCAACATTGTTTGATTAGCCAACTTATTCCCATTATATGATATAGCTTTCCTTTGACACTGCCCATGTCTCCTCTGGAAATAGTATATATGCTGCTGTAATAAGCTTGCTTGGCACAAAACATGGCTTGTCCAGGACATCTGGAGCCCACCTACTCCATCTTCTTTTTCTCTGACTCCCATAGCACTTCTGCCTCAGGACCCTGTCACTGAAGAATGACCTGCTGGTCTGCGTCACTCAGTGACATTGCCACTTGTCCCAAGCCCCAGATGCTGTCCTCTCTGGCATGGCTGAGGGGAGAGTGTATTACCCACAGTGCCACCTCTCTAGATTTGGGGTAAAAACCTGTCCCATTTTGAGACTTTTTTTTTTCAAATGATTGGGTGGACAAAAAAGAAAAAGAAAGAAGTGGGTAAGAGAGCCATACACGTGACTCATTTTGCTGCTATATTTTCTTTTTAAGGATTTATTTCTAAACATCATGTATGTGTGTGCGCGAGCACGTGCATGTGCCTGTATGTGGTCCGTATGTGCACAGATGAGTTCAGGTGCCTATGGAATCCAGAAGATGGCGTCAGTAACGCCCTGGAGCAGGAGTTACAGGCAGTTGTGTGTCACCTGATGAAGGTGCTTGGGACACGGGTCCTCTGCAAGGGCAGTCTGTGCACTTAACCACTGAACCATCTCTCCAGCCTGTCTCTGGTAGAGTTCCCATCAGAGTGCAATTGGTTCTAGGGGAAGAAAGCAGTCATTTGGCAAAGTTGATTGTCATAGCTCCCGCCACCCCTTCAGTTCCGTCAGCGGCATTGATTTTTATCAAGAGACCGTGTAGTGAAAAGCAGCTAGCTATTGAAAATAAATGGTTGGGGCACTCCCAGAATTCAGAGCGATTAAATCTGCTGTAACATGCAATGTGAATTGTGGCGTACTTTGTTAGAACACCTGTTAGACTTAGGTTAGACTTGGGAGCCAAACGTTGACAAGAAGTTGATGATCTGGCCCGTGCAAACTTTTGGGGTTAATGAACAGAATGGGTATTGTTGGGAAGTCTCCTGAATTAATCTTAGGGCCTGGCAGGCATGCCTTGCAACAGAAATGCCAAGCTAGTATCTGCTACAGATGTTTAATTCAGCAGGTTAGAATTCAACTGGTGCCAAGAGTTCTGGTTCAGATCTGACCCTCAAGTGAGCAAACTGGTTTATTCAGACCTACAGACAGCTCTTGGTCACAAAGTAAAAAGTAGAAGTTATCAGTTTGTCTTGTTGCATGCGAGGAAATCTGGTCTTTTGAGGTATCTTGTGATAGGAGAGAAACTGACGAGGAAAACGGGGTTAGCTCCTGTCTGTTGTATAGCAGTGGAATACAGAAACTTGGGAGTCATATAGATCAGTGTTCAAGTCCTGACTGGACCCACAATGTAGCACTGATACATTGAGCTTATCTGGGTTAGTAGCTTCGTATACAAAAGGGGTATTGGGGAATGAATTGTATCTTTCCCATTCATATTAACCTCCCTCCCTCTTTCTCTCTCTCTCTCTCTCTCTCTCTCTCTCTCCCTCTCTCTCTCTCTCTCAGACACACACACACACAGACACACACACACACACACACACACACACACACACACACACAGTGTGGGGTGGAGGCCACGTAGCCCAGGCTGGCTTTGAACTCCCTGTGTAGCTGAGAGCAACCTTGACTTCCTGCCTCCCTCTGGCCAGTGCTGTAGTTACAGATGTACACTAGTAGGCCTGGTTATCAAACCAGGTGCTGGGGATCAAACCCAGGTCTTTGCACGTCCTAGGCAATCACTTTACCAACTGAGCCACATCTCTGGGCTTGAAATCCTAACACCAATATATGAGAATGAGACTATTTGGAGCTGAAGTCCTTATGGGGGATAATGAAGTCAAATCAAGTCATTGTTATAAACTTTAATCTCATGCATTTGGTTTTCCTATGTCGTGGTTTGGATGTGAAACATCCCTCGTGTTCACACATTCAAATGCTTCTTCGCAGCTGGCAGCACTGTGTGGGAAGGTGGTAGAATTTTCAGGAGGTAGTGCTTCGCTGGGGGAAGCAGATCAGTGAATGAGGACCTTTAGGCCTTTATAGCTTGGTCATTTTCCCTTCCGTCTTCTACTTCCCGACCGCAGATACAGCGTGAGCAGCTGCCTCACCATCCTGCCACCGTGCCTTCTCCACCACGATGCACTATGCCCTCAAACTGCCAGGCCAAATAAACCCTTCCCACCTTAAACTGATTTTGTCAAGCGGAGCTACAAGACAAGTCAACCATGGTACCTCTGTAAGAAGAGCGAGCACACAGACAGGTTCCAGGGAGGAGACTGCCACCTACAGGCCGGAGGAAGAGTCGCAGCGGAGACTGCTAGAAACTTAACTCCTGGATTCAGCATTCAAAATATGGAGGAAACACTTTTCCGTTGTTTAGTCAGCTTGTCTGTGGCATTTTGTTACAGCAGCCCTTGCCAGTCAATGCAATGGGCAGCAAATTTTTATACATCTCCTACCCGGTGTGGATTAAATGAGCCCCTGAGTCAAAACAGGTACTATAGAGTCTGACATTCAGTACTGCAAATTCTCTTGTTGAAATATCATCATCATCATCATCATCATCATCATCATCATCATCATCATCATCATCATCATCACCATCATTATTACTATTATTATTTGCATGTGTGAATGAACTGGACAGCGTGAGCTGAGCCTAGGCACGCATCGATTTATTGCTCTCTGTTCTTGACTATGCGTGTGATGTAACTGGCTGCTTCAAGTTCCTGCTGCTTTGATGTCTGCAAAGGGACAGGCTGTTACCAGGAATTGTGAAGTCACCTAAGCCCCTGTTCATTAAACTGCTTTTTCCCCCCAAGGTATTTTATCATAGCCACAGACATGAAACTAGAAGAGCTCACTACAGAGGCACATGCCCATTGAGAGTCTCCATGGTTTTCATTATCTTTCCCAGATCAATGGCATTTGATCCGGCTACACTTCATGTCCTGTACTACAGGAGCAGATGTAAACATCACTTGAAATACGGTGCATATGGGGCATTCTTTTTACAGGCTACAAATGGTTTCCTTAAGACTTTGATTTATTGCTAATCTCCTTTCCCATTCGGTAATCACTGTACTTGACTGCAGTTTAATATGCATGTGTGGGAACCGTGGGAATTATGACTGGGAAACCCGGGTCGGATTAAGCAGTTAATGCTGAGTGGAGAGCAAAGAGCAAAACCAGATCAGAATGCTAGGACAGAGGGCCGACTTAAGGAAGACATTGGGGTAGCTGTACTGCGACTGACGTATTGAAGAGTACACAAGGAAAAGACTGGGGAGCAATGGTTCTCAGGCTGGGCATTGAGCCACCCTTCCACAGGCGTCTCCTAGGACCATCGGAAAGATCAGATATTTACATTACGATTCATAACGGTAACAAGATTATAGGTATGAAGTAGCAATGAAAATCATTTTAAGGTTGGGGGTCACCACACCATGAGGAACTGCCTTAAAGGTCTGTGGCATTGGGGAGGTTGAGAACCACTGCTGGAAGGGGTTAATCTGGCCTTCGGAGAATGGATATCCACTAAGTGCTGTGTTGTGCTGTTGAATGAATGAACAGCATACACAATAAAGGAGTGAATAATTTGAGTGTGTGTGAGTTGTGTTTATGTACATGTATGCGCAGGTATGTCTATACATGTGCTGTCTACAAGAAGACATTAGATGTCCTGTTTTATCATGCCCTACCTTGGTCTCTTACTGAATCTGGGGTAGGTTGATAGCCAGTGTGATGGTTTGAATAGGTTTGGCCTCCCATATACTCATGTGTTTGAATTCTTGGCCCACGGGGAGTGGCACTATCAGGAGAGGAGGTCTTGTTGGAGTAGGTGTGGTCTTGTTAGAGGAAGCGTGTCATTGTGAGGGTAGGCTTTGAGGTTTCTTATGCTCAGTCTCTGCTTACTGTACAACCAGACCCTCCTTCGGGTTGCCTGCCGAAGACGGCCCCCTTCTGCTGCCAGCTGATCAAGAGGTAGAGAGCTCTCAGCTCCTTCTCCAGCACTGTGCCTGCCTGGACCCTGCCATGCTTCCTGCCATGATGACAGTGGACTGAACCTCTGAAACTGTAAGTCAGAGTCAATTAAATGTTTTCTTTTATAAGAGTTGCCTCGGTCTTGGTGTCTCTTCACAGCAATAAAACTGTAACAAAGACAGCCAGGAAGTCCCAGCTATCCTCTTGTCTCCATTCCCCATGATGGGGGGAGGGGGGGAGTCACGGGCAGGCACGTGACCAAGCCTGCCTTCTCATGTGGATGTAGGAGATTCAAAGTCAGGTCCTCATGCATGTACAGCAAGTGCCCTCACCTGCTGAGCCATCTCCCCAGACCTGGGAATGAATGAATTTGTGATTGGAAATTATTCAGGTAAATGATCGCAGGGCCAGCATACAGCAGCCTGGCTCAAGCTCTTCAGAGAAGAGCCTGCTGCAGAACTGCTTGGCTCTCTTTGGACTGTGGACAGCATCTGAGGGGAAAGTGGTTGTCACTGATGTCACCTGAGAAGGAAGGTTTCCTTGGGGATAATTGAAATAGAACACATCCACCAGGCTGGTTGCCTGAAGTCTGCAGGAACAGTGGGTTGACCAAGGAGTCCCCTGGGAATTTGATCTATTCTCGGTTGAAAAATCAGCACTTCCGTCTTTCTTCCCAGACCTTCGGCAGACTGGCTGCGAATGAAACTCGTGCGGAAAACAGAAGTGATGGACAGGCTGGGTTGTCAGCTCTCCGACGCAGAGTGTGAAGTTGGATTGGATTCAGCAGAAAACAATTTAAAGGGAAACAAGTCCACCTCTCTGGATGTCCAGGTCTACAGGAGGCTAAATAACTTCAGTGGCTTGCCTGTGCTGTAAGGATAGCCGAGTGTCCAGGTCCTGATGGCACCCAGTGGCAGAAGGGAGGAGCTGATGGACACACGATGTCATTAGTGATGAGAGAGAGAGAGAGAGAGAGAGAGAGAGAGAGAGAGAGAGAGAGAGAGAGAGAGAGAGAGAGAGAGGGAGGGAGAGAGAGGCCTTTTTAACTGAGCCATCTGCTTCAGAGCCATCCATGGGAGACCAGCCTTGGACTGAACCTTCACTGTATGGATATAGTTACAAAAGCTTTGTAGGTGGTGTGTGTGTATGTGTGTGTGTGTGTGTGTGTGTGTGTGTGTGTGTGTGTGCACGCCAGAGGTCAACCTCAGATTTTTCTCAGTGATTTTCCACTTTAATTTTTGACACGGTCTCTTAGCCTGGTTTGGTGATTTAACCAGCTTTGGTTACCATCTCATCTCTATCTAGCACTGCAGTTACCGGCATGTGTTTCTACACCTGGTTTTTGTTTTTGTTTTTGTTTTTTACCTTCTTGCTTGGTGAGTACTTCATCAACTGAGCCAATCACACCAGTTCCTCTGCTATCATTAAAAAAAAAAAGATTTCTCTTACTTTTATTTATTTTTGGCTATGTGAGAGGGTGTGCACTTGCAAGTGTGTACCTGAAAGAGCCAGGAATTATTGGATCTCCTGGCTGGGGTTCACACAATGTGGGAGTTGAGAACTGAACTCCGGTCCTCTGGTGAGCAGCGAGGGCCATCCCTCAGCACTAGCTGCTGCCATTTTTAAAAAGGAAAACAAAGTGTGGGAATTTCCCAGAAGGCCGGGGACATGCTCGGCTCTCCTCTCGTCACCTAGCTTCCGAATGATTTGAGAGTCCCGACAAAGAAGAGGAAGTGAGAAGAGTGCGGGGAATTTTTCTGGGAGACGAGTCCCTCCTCAGGATGACGCCAGGCACTGGATCTTTTCTTCTGAGGGAGGGGGGTTCAACTCCTTAAGGTCCATTGTTTCAATAATCTTAGAGTCAAGGGGAAGGGCACAAGTGTCTCTTAAGAATATCCAAATTCATGCAAGGACAGTTACACAGGCGGTTCGGGATTAGGCAGGTTCATCCATGGTCATACCCACCCCAACCCTAACCTGTAACAAATGAGCAGGTGGGCCTACTCTCCCCATGGAAGGAAGGCCCCGTCCCAGGGTGGGTACCAAGAACAATGGTCTCCGTAAGAAAACTCGTTACCTTGAAGAGAGAGGATGGGCTGGAATAAACAGGTTTCCCCCTCCTGACTTATCAAATTGCCCCTTGACCGGAAGGCACCAGGGAAGGGAGTGTGGAGCCAGCATTGTGGGGAAACAGCATCTTCCTTCAATAACTGGCTGAAACCGGTGGTCTTCTGACTCATTCAGGAACTTAACTGGGCAGCTTCCTCTTCTGCCTTCCCTCCCTCCAGTTCTCCTCTCTCCCTCTCTCCCTCTCCCTATCTCTCTCTCTCTTTCTTTCTCCCTCTCTCTCCCTCTCCCTCTCCCTCTCCACCTCTCCCTCTCCCTCACCCTTTCTCTCCCTCTCTCTCCTTCCCCCCCTCTCTCTCCCTCCCTCTCTC
>NW_022196891.1:23516267-23523853 GCF_008632895.1 Mastomys coucha | reverse complement strand
CTCCATTCCTTTCTTCTTTTTTCACCTTCCTTCTTTCTTTCCCCCTCTCCCTTCTCCTTCCCTCCCTCCCTCCCTCCCTCCTTCCCTCCCTCCCTCTCCTTGGATCTAATTTTATCGTGTTCCGGAGCCTCAAATCTGTTGAGTTTATTGCATGCCCACAGCCCCATTCTTGCTACAGAACATCTTATGATCCCTTTCTCCATGGTTGTAGGTGATCCATGTCTTCTCTCATTGGTCTGTTGAAAAACCACAAGTCACCTTATCGATTCCTTTCTTGCTTCCATCTTTGCATGTTACCCTATTTGTCTGTGAAGTTGTCTCTCTGTAGAGATCTTTGAGAAATGTATTCTATCCTTCCCCAACTTGTTAGAACTGAGTTTTCTCAGGAAATGACCACACAATCCAAAGTGTTTGATGAAGCAGAAAGTTTTCCTTCGGCGGTAGGGTGTGTGGCTATGCCAAGCCAAGCAGGCGTGCATACCAGGAAGAGTGCTGATGGGCTTTTACTCCAAAGACAAAGAGCTTCTGTGGCTCCCTTGGAGTGGTCAGAGCTCAGCCTCACATTGTTTCAAGCTAATTTAAAGAGGTAGTGTTGATAAGTGGGATGCAACCTTGAACATGTACTTTGTTTCAGAAAAGTGCCAAGTCGGGAGGGATTTTTGCCCAATGGCATTTTTCCAGTTTTCTTTAGAAAAAAATGATGTCTCTCTTGTCTTCTTTAGCCCTTTAATAGAAAATACATTATGGTTCCTTTTCACTTTCCACATAACCTCAAATGCTTGCTTTACAATGTGGAGAAGACACGTGTATATTAATTACTTTTCTGTTGCTATGACAAAGCATCATGACCGAAAGTAACTTAAGAAAGAAAGTTTATTTTGGCTCATGGTTCAAGAGGGATCAGAATCCATCATGATGGGGGGACATGGCATCATGTGGCAGATATGGCTGCAAGAGCAGGAATTGAAGAGATCCTGTGTTCAACTACAAGCATATAACAGAGAAATGAGTGAGGTGATGAACTCTTAAAGCCTCCTCCCCAATGACGTACTTCCTTTAGCAATGCTGTACCAACTTCCCACACAGTGCCACCACACAGGAACCATTTCTCATGCAAACACCACAGGACCTAAGTATCTTTTAAGTTTGTCTAGATGGTTATAAGAACAACTGCAACGGTTTGTGCAGAATGGTAGGGTGATCAGGACTGTCCCACATTTGCCATGTTAAGCCTCTCTGTTGCTTCTCTAGAGGCCAGTGTTGGCAGCTGTTAATGTGAGAGAACAAGTACAAGGGAGCATCACCAATAAGCCTGTGAGCAACTAAGTCTCTGAGAGTCTGTTGTGCCAAATGAGAGCTCCAGATGGGCCATGAGTAGAAAGAGAATGGATATATATTGACTTTTGTGAGCTGAAGTTCTCAGAAAAGAAAAAGTCACACAAGTGTTACTAATTCTACAAGACCCAATGACTAAAGTCAAATTATTTTGGAATATTTTTAGTCTCTGAAAAAGCCAATCAGTATGTACCTCTGTGACTAACCTAACATTCTTGTCTGTTAGAACTTTGAAAACATGCAAACCACTACTTTCAACTGATCCAAAAGGAGACGACCAGATAGCCTCTGAGGCCCATAACAAAGATCTCCCTTACTTTGTTATGACTTGACTATCTGATGTTTCCACCAATATATTTGAAAAGAGACTTGATTTATAATTTTCTTTTGTTGTGTTCTTATAAAAACTTAATAAAACTGTTAGACAGAACATGGTGAAAGCTGAGTCTATATTCCCAGGCCATGGTCATTTATCTATGGCTCCAGAACAAATGATCTCTTTTCCCCTTTGAAGGAGAGATACATTAATACCATGTTCCCATTAGACTTATCTACAACTCTCCAGATCAGTCTCCTACTTTCATGAGGACTCTCTTTCCAGTGGTCCAGTATGTGGATGGAGCCTTTTGCCATACTATCCTCTAAGGTGTATTGTGGTATCACATGCGTGCGAGAGGACTCATATGAGTTATTAACCAAAAAATTCCAGAAACCACGAGGCTTTCCCATAAGAAATTTAGAACATTTTGCTTTGAAAAATTAGGAAGAGAGACTATTTATTACAACTTTATTTACACCAAGTTCACTTATCCTGTTTATCTACTGCAAGAGCCAACCATCTGGAGTGGTTTAGATTGGATCTAAATATTTTTCCACAGTTGAATGAGCTCCAAGAACCTGCTCCCTAGCCAGAACTGAGTGTCTGCCCATCCCAGAGGCGAGCAAACCTGTCTGGGTGTTCTGGCTCTGTCTGGCTAGACATGGTCAAGTTAGCATCCCTCAGTCAGTTACCCTCTAGCTTCCTCTGTGGCTCAGAGCTCATGGTCAGTGTCAAGATCTGGAACTAGGTCACCATGGGGATCCAGCAGATGCTCTATCCAACTGGATCACCTCTCAAATACTCATTGTTCATGCTGTGAGAGCAAAGGCTCATCAGAGTCAGTACTGTTTGAGAGGTAATTCCACACCAGGCACCATTCTTAGGTAAGTCCTGTGACCATTCACTTAGTATTTGCATTTTTTGAGATAGTTACTGCCACAGTTCCCATATGGAGATAAGGAAGTTCAGATGTGGAAAAACCTTAGAGTAAATGACATTAGGGAGATTAGTTTGTTTTATTTGGGGGATGTGTATGTGCCCATGGACAGAGGGCAGAGGGCAGAGGATGGTATCAATTGTCCTGCTCTATCTAGCACTCTCTGCCCCATTTTCCTGAGTCAACATCTTTCAGTGAACTACAGATACTAGCTTGGAAGTAGGTTGTGAGCCAGCTAGCCATAGCCATCCTCCTGTCTCCATTTCACAGAGGAATGGGCTTATAAGCATGTACAGCCACACCTGAACTTTTATGTAGGCACTGGAGTCCAAACTCAGGTCCTTACACTTGCCAGCAAGTGGTCTGCTGAGCCATCTCCCCAGCCCAGGGGTACCACTGAGTGAGCAGGATCCAGGAAGTAGCCATGGATAGGCTAGGTTCCATACACCACAGATGCTATCTAGAAACCAAACTGACTTAGCCACGTCCGTATTGATAGCTAATCATCATCCCTGATGGGGAGTCGCAGGCAGACAGAGCAGCTCTACACTCTGCTTCTACACTCTGCTTCCTGGTAATTCTGGGTGCTGGTGTAGAGCAGGTCTTCAGGAAACTGTTCTAGCCAAGTGTAGGTAGGGGCTGCTCTCATCCTTTCTTAGCCTGGGCCACATCCTTCCTGGGTGCACTTGTCTGGAGAAGGTCAATCCTGATCAATTGTTGTGGAATACTGTCCTCTAGGCATGGTATGCTTCTTTGAGCTTGTCATCTGGACGAGCCACAGGAAGACTGTACAAGGCTAGCCCTATTAATGGTCTATCTTGGGAGGGTGAGGAGGCTTCACACCTCCTTGAGACGTTTCTTTGGGAGTGTAGCTGCCCATGCTTCAACCCCTCACCCATGATCCTATAAGTAACCCCAGTCAAACCCAGTGATATACTCAGGTGGAATAATTTCCTTATATTAGTCTCTAGTGGCCTCTCTGGGATGAGTACACATTTGTTTATCTCCCCAGGAAAAGTTCAAATGATACCAGTATCCCCACATCTGCCTTTGCTTCCTTGAACCCAAAGACTTCTCAGAGGTGTGGGTATGGTGGTAGCTGTGAACAGCCAGGAGGAACATATGTATCCTGTTGTGTAGTGTACACTAACCTGATGAATTGCCCTATGCTGTTTGATTACGCTGAAAAGCCAGCTCTGGAAATGGGGGCTCATTGCAGATAGAAGCGTGCTTATCTCAATGTATCCTCCAAGACCTGATATCTACAAAAGGCCTGGTCCTCCTAACTCCAATAGCAATGGAAGAGGACAGCAAAACATCTCAGGAGTCAAAACATTGTGTCCTTGAGAACAGCTAGAAGGGGAGCCATTTCCAACAGAGGTTACCACTGGGTATCCCCTGGTAGAAAAGTGCCTGTAGAGGAGAGAGGAGCTAGAAACTCATCTTAAGATGCTCAACCATGGAAAGAAAGCTCAACAGGGAACTCCAGCTAATTGCATCCCTGGTTGGTTATGCTGGGTATTGTGAGCATCATATTTGATGATGTCATCTCTGTCTATTGCCATATGTTCTTTCATTAGAAAGGCTCATCCTAAGGGACACTTGGCTGTGCCTGGGACTCTCCTGGGAACTCCAGCTGGCTACCTTAAAGGGGCTTATCCAGTCTATGTCTGCTGTGTGTCTTGAGCATCTGATTTAATGCTTTTCTCTATCTATCTATCTATCTATCTATCTATCTATCTATCTATCTATCAGGCATCCATCCATCTATCTCTTATTTATTTTTTATTTCAGGTGCCTAGTGTCTATCAGGAATTTGATATTCAAAATGCCAGAAAGGCAAACTAAAAATTCTCTTGTATTCTACCCCACTACCCACCAACTACCTTTCCTTCTCAGGACAGCAATGCCCTTCTCTGGAGCTTTCTCCACTCAACCATCTACATGATAGCTTTCACCTCTCTGAACCCTGAGCACAGCACGAACATTTTTACTACCACATGTTGGCACCAGGTTAGATAGAGCAACCAGAGGGCATATCTCTTTGCTCTGTTCATCCTTTTGAAAGCATGGGACCTATCCCAGGCCTGTTCAATGTGTGATGAGTAAACGTGCAAACTATGGTTAGGAAGGTGAGGTAGCTCAGTAGGTGTGGTATGTTCTGCGTGTGGAGTCATCAGGTTACAACCGTGTCACCATTAGCTGTCTTGAGCAGGTGCTTAGTCTAGGCTGGGCTCTCTCCTCAGCATAATGCACATCACAGTGTTGTTAGAGAGTTGATGATGACAGTAGATGAGATCTACTAGAATGATCAAGTAGGTAGACCATTTCTGAAGCTACTGTCACAATGGCTGGTACATTGTGTGCACTCAGACAGTGTTATCTATGGATATCAGTGGGAAAACGAAATTTCATGCTGGGTAGATGTGGGGGCTGGTGGGTGGGATAGGTGTGATAAATAGTCCTTGGGCTCTTTATCTCTTCAAGGTTTGACAATGCTATCTTCAGTACTAAAGAGGGAAGGATTAGGAGAGTTCTGAGGGTAGACGCTAAGAATAAGAATGAAATTCTAACAGAGTGCATGGGATTATTTCAATCATCTTGTATCGGTTGAGGCTTGTTTTTTGACCAATTATAAGGTCAATTTTGAAGAAGGTACTATGAGGTGTTGAGAAGAAAGTACGTTCTTTTGCTTTAAAGTGAAATGTTCTATAAATATCTGTTAGATCCATTTTTTCATAACTTCTGTGAATTTCACTGTGTCTCTGTTTAGTTTCTGTTTCCATGATCTGTCCATTGCAGAGAGTGGGATGTTAAAGTCTCCCACTATTATTGTGTGGGGTGCCATGTGTGCTATGGGCTTTAGTAAAATTTCTTTTATGAATGTGGGTCCCTTGCATTTGAAGCATAGATGTTCAGAACTGAGAGTTCATCTTGGTAGATTTTTCCTTTGATGAGTATGAAGAGTCCTTCATCATCTTTTTTGATAACTTTTGGTTGAAAGTTGATTTTATTTGATATTAGAATGGCTACTCCAGCTTGTTTCTTGGGGTCATTTGCTTGGAGAACTGTATTCCAACCTTTTACTCTGAGGTAGTGTCTGTCTTTGTCACTGAGATGCATTCTCTGTAAGAAGCAAAATGCTGGGTCCTGCTTATGTATCCAGTCTGTTAGTCTATGTCTTTTTACTGGGGAATTGAGTCTGCTGATGTTAAAAGATATTAAGGAAAAGTGATTGTTACTCCCTGTTATTTTTGTTGTTAGAGGTAGTATTATGTTTGTGTGCCTATCTTCTTTTGGATTTGTTGAAAGATTACTTTCTTGCTTTTTCTAGGATGTAGTTTCCTTCCTTGTATTGGTGTTTTCTGTCTATTATCCTTTGTAGGGCTGGATTTGTGGAAAGATATTGTGTAAATTTGGATTTGTCGTGGAATATCTTGTTTTCTCAATCTATGGTAATTGAGAGTTTTGTTGGGTATAATACCCTGGGCTGGCATTTGTGTTCTTGTATGATAGGGTCTGTATGACATCTGCCCAGGATCTTCTAGCTTTCATTGTCTCTGTTGAGAAGTCTAGTGTAATTCTGATAGGCTTGCCTTTATATGTTACTTGACCTTTTCCCCTTACTGCTTTTAAAATTCTTTCTTTGTTTAGTGCATTTGGTGATTTGATTATTATGTGATAGGAGGAATTTCTTTTCTGGTCCAGTCTATTTGGAGTTCTGTAGGCTTCTTATATGTTCATGGGCATCTCTTTCTTTAGGTTAGGGAAGTTTTCTTCTACAATTTTGTGGAAGATATTTACTGGCCCACTACCTTTGGAGTCTTCACTCTCTTCTGTATCTATTATCCTTAGGTTTGGTCTTCTCATTGTGTCCTGGATTTCCTGGATGTTTTGGATTTGGAGCTTTTTGCATTTTGCATTTTCCTTGACTGTTGTGTCAATGTTTTCTAAGGTGTCTTCTGCCCCTGAGATTCTCTCTTCTATCTCTTGTATTCTGTTGGTGATGCTTGCATCTATCACTCCTGATTTCTTTCCTAGGTTTTGCATCTCCAGGGTTGTCTCTCTTTCTGATTTCTTTATTGTTTCTATTTCCATTTTTAGATCCTGGATGTTTTTGTTCATTTCCTTCACCTGTTCGATTGTGTTTTCCTGTAGTTCTTTAAGGGATTTTTGTGTTTCCTCTTTAAGGGCCTCTAGCTGTTTACCTGTGTTTGTCTGTATTTTTTGAGGAAGTTATTTATGTCCTTCTTAAAGTCCTCCATCATCATCATGAGAAGTGACTTTAGATCTGAATCTTGCTTTTCCAGTGTAATGGCGTATCCAGGACTTGCTATGGTGGGAGAATTGGGTTCTGATGATGCCAAGTAGCCTTGGTTTCTATTGCTTCTGTTATTACACTTGCCTCCCACCATCTGATTATCTCTAGTGCTTCCTGCCCTTGCTATATCTGACTGGAGCCTGTCCTTCCTGTAATCTTGGTTGAGTCAGATCTCCTCAGAGTCCAGTTGTCTCTGTGATCCTGTGATTCTGTGATTTTGGGATCCTGAGATTATGGGTGTGTCATAGTTCCTGGATGTCAAGCTCTCTCTGTGACCCTGAGATCCTGATGTGACCATGCTCTGGGGGCTGTGGGACTGGATGCTGAGTTCATGCCCAAGGTGGAGAAGGAACCAGAGTCACTTGGGCTGGGTTCCTGTGTCCCTGGATCCTGCTGGGTCCCGATTCCTTTCTTCACAGCCCCCACCATGCTGTTGTCTGTGTCTGTCTGTCCATGCCATTAATAACTCTTCTAATAAACTTCTTAAATGCCCAACAGTGTGACTCAGTGTCCCTCTTGAGCCTGCATCTGAGAACTTCCAATGTGTCCTATCTATGAGACAGAGACAGAGACCCTGGGAAAAGGTAAGACAGTAGGAACATGCTTCCTCCTTTAATCTTTGCTTCTGTTTCTCTGTCTCTGTCTCTGTCTCTGTCTCTGTCTCTCTCTCTTTC
>NW_022196891.1:23513195-23516257 GCF_008632895.1 Mastomys coucha | reverse complement strand
TCTCTCTCTCTCTCTCTCTCTCTCTCTCTCTGTGTGTGTATGTTTGATTATTTAGTTCACAGTCTAACCTCTTTCACAGACTTTCTTTCTATCTGTGTCCATCAGGGGCTCTTGATTCCAGGCAGGCTAGAGGCAATCCCAACAGAACTTGAACAGGCTTGTGCTGAGAGCTATGACCTCATAGATCTATTTGTACTTGATGGGTAGTGTTGCTGTTTTCTACGTACTCATGATATGTCAAGACTCTTCATCAAACACCCCTTCTTCAGCCCTCCTAGCTGTGTTTGTGTTAGCTAACATCTCTTTTGTGCTGTGGGAAGACATACTATGCAAGGTAGTGGATGTCCCAAGTTTCAGTATTATCAGTTTCAGAGTGACTCTTCCCTATCTGGACCTGTGAAGGTCAGAACCCCTTATACCTGTTGAGCTGTATGCCCAGCTCTGGCCACTTGTGAACAGAGGCAAACCAAAGCCCACTTATATCTTTCTGTCTGTCTGTCTATATGTCTGTGACCCAGGAGGAAGCTTTGTTGTGAAGACAGCAAGCCTACTGCAATCAGGACCCATGAGCCCCAGCAAGCAGGAGAGATGGGCCTTAACATATCCTCTATGGCTGTTTTCACTCTGTACCAGAGCAGAGCTGAGCAGTCACAATGGGATCAACGGGCTGGCAATCAACCCCAAGACAAGATTACTGGCCTTCAAACCGGGGGCATGCATCAGAAATGCCTGATCATTAACAAAAACTAAAACCCAGATTTCTGGCTCCTATTTCAGAGTTCCTGACTTGCATGATGATCTGACTTCTGCCCAGGCCTAGGTAAATCTGAGAGTGTCTACTTCCTCTGGAAAGCACATTTCTGGACTCACGGGACCAGAGACCATAGTTCACCAGTGTCCTCTTGTGATAGACTCTAATGGGACAGAGTATGTGTGTGCTTTTTCTGGGCTGCTCTTCACTATCTAGGACAGGAGAGGATGGAAGTGGTTCAGTGCTACTTCTTCTGTGGATCTTGGGTTCAGTAAAAAAAAAATGTTGAGGGGACTAAGCCATAGTTACACAGAACTGAGGCCCCAGGGTTTTGGTGATTGAGTTCATGCAGAACATGTGTTTGGAGAGAACTCCGTGAACAAAGTTGGCTCTAAAACAACCCTTTTATTTATTGGGGTGTGGGAATCTTGTAAATCTGTTGCACCCAAGGCAAAAAAGCTCCCTGGGTATAGCCAGCAGGTCGTAGCTTGTGGTACAGTAATTACCGAATTCCAGAGGAGTGTGGTAATGCACCCGAGAATGGCTTTCTGAGGGAGGATCTGCTGTTTCACCCCGGAAAGACATTTTTGGGGACATGGCAGAAATAAATGGTGGACAGTCTTGTTTCACCAATGTTCCTTACTCACTTTATTCCCCTCCCCAACCTTCCTCACCCCATTCATTCCTTGGGACATTAGTTAATTCGTGCAGGGGTTTTTGTAGAAGATCCCCAAAGTAAGGGAGATGGTAGGTGAGCGAGTCAGAGCAGGTCTAGGATGCAGAGTGGAGCTGATATCTACAAGAGCTCTTGTGTTTAAATTCAGCTCTTCAGGAAGAGAGCAGGAGTTGAGCTTGATGCTGTGGTAAGAACTTCAGGGGTGATATTCATGGTTTTGCTGAGAGTTCCCCAAACTCCCTCCATACAGGCCAGAGCATGAAGGGAAGGAGAGGTGTTTCTGGTCCTGATTCTTCTAATACCTATCAGGCTTAGTTTTCTTTCAGGCAGGGCCTGCACAGACAGCTCCTTAGAGATTGCCAGTAATGTCTAGGCTTCATTAGTAGCTGCACTTTTCCCCTCTTCTCCCGTCTCTCTTTCTCCCATATATTTTATTTGTGTACATGTATATGAACATGAATATAAGTGATGCTGGATGCCAGAGAGGGAGTTGGATTTTCTGGATCTGGAGCTATAGACAGATGTGAGCTCTCCAGTGTGGGCAGTAAAAACCAAACTTAGGTCTTCTATAAGAGCAGCAAATGCTCTTAATCTCTAAGACATGTCCTCAGCACCTCCCCTTCATTTCTTGAACATGTTGCCTTCCATACTGTCATGAAAACTTGGCTGTTGTCTCCAGGGGAAAATCCACACAGGTCCTTTCTGATGTAGCAATTGCCTCGGCTATACTGATCACAGAGCAGCAGTGCTGACCATGGGGAGGAGGGCTGTCACTGTCTTATGTCAAAGAGGTCCCTGTCATTTTTGTTTTGAAAGGTTTTTCCCACCTCCTGATTGGGGCCATCCACCTCTATGAGCATCCAGAACAAATCTCTATCAGGATACTTTCCCCATAAATAGGATTACTTCATCACATGCCTGCTTTTGCCTATGAACTATATACCATTTTATTTGGCTTGTTCAGAAACACTTGATAGCTAGGCGTGGTAGTGCACACCTATAATTGTAGTGCTCAGGAGACTCAAACAGATAGATACTGAATTCGTGATCAACCTGGGTTATATGGTGATTTCAAGTTCAGCCTGGATATTAAATAGCAAGATTCTCTCAAAATAAAAAAAAAATCAATGAACAAAATTAAAAATACTTGATAACTGTAGTGAGTTTGACTGATGCTGCTTAAATTTTAATGCTAATATTGGTTCCTTAAGACTTGGTTGCCCCAAAGTCGAGAGAGTCCACATGTAGACCCAAATGATGTCATATGACCTTTTCCCCCTAAGTTATTTTTGATTGGCCAAGAAAGACACTGATAGTCAATAGCTGAGTAGAAGAGATATAGGTGGGGTTTAGGGTTTCTGGGCTTGGGGGTTGCAGGAGAATCAGGAGCGGAGAAGGGAGAGAAAGAAGAAGGTAATGGAGGAGGAAGACACCACGGGCTAGATGAGTCAAGAAAACCTGGCTCTGAGGGCTGGCCAACTGGAATTCAGAGTAGCCCAGATAAAACATAGTAAGTAATAGTTTGGGATTATCAATAGGAAATCAATTTTAATAGCACAGAACGTACATACCTATCTAGTTCTAGTGTTGATTAAGACTTATTGTAAATATAAAGGTTGTCCATGTCTTTTTTTT
>NW_022196891.1:23512063-23513185 GCF_008632895.1 Mastomys coucha | reverse complement strand
AGGTACTAAATGATCAAAGGCAGTGTAGAACTGGGATTAAAAATTTCTACAACATATAAGTCTTCACTTCGCAGGGTTTAACAGCTAATAAATTAGTTGTCTTCACAGTAGCCTTCTGAGGTGGTCACTAAAGTGAAACGCACCTCGCCGATGCAAAGCCTTGTCACAAAGTTATATAGTTTCCAGAGCCACAGTAGCCAGAGCTGGCGCTCTTCAATAGCGACTCTGGCTCCAGAGTCTCAACGGCTGCCAGGTAAGGACGGGATTCCTGTCCCACTCATTTAGAATTTTCAGCTTTTAACCAGGCCTGGAAGAATGGAATACATTAACAGATGGTTTGGAGAAAAGGAACATAAGGCCTATTTATTATAGAGGGAAAGGAAAGAATGATTGTTCTGGAACCAGCACCTACATTCTCGGTCTAATGAAATCTGTGCTGTGCTAATTTATTATGTTATTTGTCTCTGAACTCATTTCCCTAGGGAAAAGATATATGTGTGTGCACGTAGCAAAACCCTTTGTAGTTGGCTGTTATATATTTCCCTGGTGTCTGAGTGCTTCTGTATATGTCCACTTGATACGTGGGAGAGGCTAGGGAGATGCCCAGGGTGCTGCTCTTTCACAGAGTGCACAAGGTCAGTTCCCAGCCTGTGTCAGATGGCTCACAACTGCCACAACGGAAGCTCCATGGGATCTGATGCCTCTGGCCTTGACAGGCACCTGCACTCATGTGACCCTGACCGCGTGTAAATGCACACTCATACGTATGATTAAAAACAATTAAAAAATATTTTTAAGAAGAGAGAGCCTTTTTATATATTCTTTACAAAAGGAAAAGAAAAATGTTTTGTTTGTTTGTTTTGAGTATCGTATGTTGTCTAGGTTGACTTTAATCCCACACTGTAGGGTAGCTGAGGCTACCCCTCATCCTGTAGCTGAGGCTGACCTTGGTTTTTCTTCCTCTACCACCCAAGGTCTTGGATTCCTGTCATGTGCTGTCATACTCTGATTAATGTTCTATGCCCTTAAGTAAGGCAAACCCCCACTCAACAAAGAGGATATTGGTCAATATAATTCTTGGTCTTGTGGAGCCAGAAAAATTAAGTGAATGTAATGGTTTAT
>NW_022196891.1:23505873-23511147 GCF_008632895.1 Mastomys coucha | reverse complement strand
CATGTCTAGGCTGAGGATCCTTTGAGATTGGTCTCTGGAGCTTATACTTGTCTTACTGCTAATTCTTACTAGACAGAGGAACAAACATCGAAGAAGCAGACCGAGGTTCATGTGGAAGCATCTGCCTTTGAAGGGGATCTACAATCCCCTTATAGCTTGTGTTTCTTCCATTTATTTTGTGTTATATTAAGTTTTTTGCTTTGCTTTGGTTTGGTTTTAGTTTGGTTTTTTTAACTCAAAATGACTGATGGGAAAACCTAGTGTGTAAGTCGTAGGCATGTGCTGGTCTCAAGGGAACAAGTAGAGGCATACTGGAACTCATTGTTCTCTGGACCAAGCCTTGGAAATCAGTATGGTTCTAAGGCTGTGGATTTTGCAGGAGAAATTCAGGCTCCCTTTAACCACCTTCAACAAGTAAGAAAGAACCATAGACTAATCTCTCAAGGAGGCAGGCCTAGCTGGTTTGGCAGATTTACATGGTGGGCAATGGGATTGAGTAGAAGCCAGTGTCAGCAATGAGCTGTGTTTGGATTCCTGAGTATCCCAAGGACTACTAAATTCTAGTTTTGGCTTTCCTGGATTGTTTGCATTGTGGATAAACCTGGCTTTTGTTGAAAGTCTGTGACTACAAGCCCTTGACCTCTAGAGAGTGAGCCAGACTATAGGCATGTCCAATATACAAGGCTGAGAACAGCCATGGATGTAGCCCAACACAAAACAAGCAAAGGACTTTAAAAGTTGTGAGATGGATTGTTCATCAAGCAGTTTAATCATAACTCAACTCCATGGTTCTGGAGTATGAGCTGTCCAAGTGACTGAGTTAATGTCAAAAGGATGGACATGCATGAGCTGGTGACAGCTATCCACTCCTAATGGGCACCCTGCATGGGCATGCATGAGTGTGTGATGGCTGTCCACTCCCACTGGGCACCCTGCATGGCAATGCATGAGTGTGTGAAGGCTGTCCACTCCTAATGGGCACCCTGCATGGGCATACATGAGTGTGTGATGGCTCTCCAACTCCCACTGGGCACCCTGCATGGCAATGCATGAGTGTGTGAAGGCTGTCCACTCCTAATGGGGACCCTGCATGGCAATGCATGAGTGTGTGATGGCTCTCCAACTCCCACTGGGCACCCTGCATGGGCATGCATGAGTGTGTGATGGCTGTCCACTCCTAATGGGCACCCTGCATGGGCATGCATGAGTGTGTGATGGCTCTCCAACTCCCACTGGGCACCCTGCATGGGCATGCATGAGTGTGTGATGGCTCTCCAACTCCCACTGGGCACCCAGCTTTGCACAGAGCCCAAGACCTCATGGTTTACTGTCCCTAAATGACAGATGGCCCTGCCTTTCCAAGTGGCTACCTTAGCCACATCGGGCCTGTATGATCCCAGAAGAATATGACATTTTCTGAATTCAATTTCCCCCTTACTAGAATGCATTTATGACACACTATACTTTTGTGAGCATGAGTTTATTTGTACTAGTGTAAAGGAAGCGTGGCATCCCAAGGTGGGTTCCACATGCTGCAGCTTAGGCGTGTTTGTGAACATTTATGAGGTGCTTGGCATATTGATGAAACAAGAGGACCGTTTGCTCTTATAACTCATGATGGACTGGACATTCCTTCTAGAGTATTCCTCTCTCTCATGATCCTCTAGAAAAGTCCACAAAAGGGGAGGGGTGTCAATACCACAGAGCAAATAAATTTGGCCTTTTGAGATTGTGGATGGGTGCAGGAAAGGGTCCCCCTGTCTTAATTTCTGTCACAGTGACACAAAACCTATCCGCAGCCTAAAGGATGTTGAAAACCACAGAGGGGCTCTCTGCCAAACACAGACGCCCAGATGTGGCTTTCCTCAGTTACCCCAGATGTGGCTTTCCTCAGTTACCCCAGATGTGGCTCTCCTCAGTTACCCCAGATGTGGCTCTCCTCAGTTACCCCAGATGTGGCTCTCCTCAGTTACCCCAGATGTGGCTTTCCTCAGTTACCCCAGATGAGGCTTTCCTCAGCTACCCCAGATGTGACTCTCCTCAGTTACCCCAGATGTGGCTTTCCTCAGTTACCCCAGATGTGGCTTTCCTCAGTTACCCCATCTCTAACTCCTTGCTTACTTAGTACCACTGTCTCATTTAAAACTTTCTGTCATTGTTTTTATTTCATGACTTATTTATTCGCAGGGCACATTATTACCACGGATGAATTTTAGAGGATACGTAGGACTTCTTCCCTCCCACTGTGTGGCCGCCAGGGGCTGAGGTTAGCCCATTAGCTTGGCAGCAAGCCCCTTTACCCACTGAACCATCTCAGTGGCTCTAGAACTCACTTCAAAAATGTACAGTTTCCTATGTGTATGTGTGTATGACTACATGAGCTTACATGGACCCCCACATATGTAGGAGCCCACAGAAACTAGAAGAGGGATCACAGGAGCTGGGGTTTTAGGTGGTTATGGCTGCCATGTGGATGTTGAGACCCAAACCAGGTTCTATGCCAGAGCAGTCAGGGTTCTAACACACTTAACCATTTTTTAAACTTACTTTAAAATTACAAGAAAGTATCAGGTATTTAAAAAAAAAGCCAAGCCAAACCTAACAAAACAACAGCTTACTTGAGTGGTTTATTATTTTTATTTTTTCACCTAATGGGGGTTTTGATATAGTCAGTACAGGGCTGGAAGGAAATCTTCTAATGTCGTCAAAAAGTCTAGCTTCTATCTTTCTGTTAGTGCTCCATTCTCTGTGAGAGCTCACACAAGCCACGCCTGTCCCATGGTCCTAAGACAACTGCCAGACATCAGCCAGCTCACTGGTATTACTGGTAAGAAGAAAGTGCATAGATTTAATACACTAGAGATTTCTCACGTGGTGCACTAAAATGTGGTCAGTGTGAATGCATCTTATGCATTAACAAACCCAGAGTGTCCAATAATGCATTGGCATTGCAGTAAGGAGGTAATGGAAGCTTTCTCCTGGGCGGCAGTTGACTAAGAGTGAGCTTGGACTCGAATTCTCTACTTCCAGCTCCTGTGTCTTCTCTGGTCCCTGTCTGTCGGTGTCACAGGATTTTCCCTGTCCAATTACATTAATGCAGAGGAGGTCTGTGATTGGACAGGGATAATGGAGGTGGAGTGAAAAGCTGCAGAGAGAGAGAGAGAGAAAGAGAGAGAGAGAGAGAGAGAGAGAGAGAGAGAGAGAGAGAGAGAGAGAGAGAGAGAGATACAGAGAGACAGAGAGACAGAGAGACAGAGAGAGACAGAGAGAGACAGAGAGAGAGACAGAGAGAGAGATCGATCTTAGGAAGGGAAAGAACCACTATGGAAGCTGACATGGTGTTATCAAAAGGTTAGAATAATTGGATTAAAGCTTTATCATTATCAATTGGGTCTGAAATTATTGTGTTGACATCTTGTAAATTGTGTTATTATTGATACATGTATCTGATTGGCTAACTAAGCATCAAGAGTCTTGATTCTACCGGGTAATTAGGTGTTGAGATGGCTAACCAGGGATGTGTGGGGTGTTGCGTGGAGGTGAGGGAAACTCGGGACCCTTTTCCTAGAGAGGCCTAGGTGCCCTGTGGCCTTGTGGGGCCAGAGAGTTGGCAGGCCTAGAGACAGAGCGAGTGAGATCACTTGGTATAGGGGCTAGCTCTAGAGAGCTGGCAGCAGCGGGAGTGCAGGAGTGTGGCCTGGCCCTGCTGAGCGTTGGCAGGTTCATTTTTAAATATTTTCCACAACATGTCCGTTGTATGAGTCTGACTCTGTGCCTGCCTAAATGCTGCCTTAAGAATCCAACTATGTCCACCTCTATTCCTAACAAAGGGTTTTTCTCTTTCTCTCTCTCTTTTTGAACATCAGAGAAAGCATCACTTGGGTAAGGAATGAAGAATACTTACAGAAATCTTAAACAAAGTTTTACAAGGGATTAAGTTACTGGCTCCAACTGATCCTAAGTGACCCAGACAATAAATAACAGTACAAATGTCATTGTTTATTAAACAACATCCATATGTTACATACAACATTTATGGTAAATATTCATTTATAACACTGCTTCCAGGCTATTTGCTGTTTCCAGAAATGTATTACCACAACACACACACACACACACACACACACACACACACACACACACAAACCCAAGCTGTACACTTTGTTTACATGGGGAATTCAAGGCAAGTACGGTTGATTGTTCCATTGTTTTCTTTAAGGATCAGGCTGAGTACACAGTAGGCTGGCCATTGTATGTTATCTCAAGGTGTCTTATTAACTCTGGCTGTGGGCTCCAGCAGAGGTTCCAGTCAGTGTGAGGAGAGAGACTTCCATCATAATGCATCAACACAGGAAGGAACTAATTAGGGGATCGTGGTAGCACCACTTTGATTTTCTTCTTGCTCCTCAGACCATACCTGTGTCATGCACTCACCCTTTGTAATGAAGGCTAAGAAAGAAAATAAATGATGGTGTGTGTGTGTGTGTTTTTGTGTGTGTGTGTTTGTGTGTTTATGTGTGTGTGTATGTGTGTTTATGTGTGCATGTTTTATGTGTATGTGTGTGTGTATGTGTGTTTATGTGTGCATGTTTTATGTGTATGTGTGTGTTTATGTGTGTGTCTGTGTGTCTATGTGTGTGTGTGTATGTGTGTGTGTTTATGTGTGTGTGTTTATGTGTGTGTGTTTATGTGTGTGTCTGTGTGTGTTTATGTGTGTGTGTTTATGTGTGTGTCTGTGTATGTTTATGTGTGTGTGTGTCTGTGTGTCTATGTGTGTGTGTGTCTATGTGTGTGTGTGTCTATGTGTGTGTGTGTCTATGTGTGTGTGTCCATATGTGTGTATGTGTGTGTGTGTATGTGTGTGTGTGTATGTGTGTGTGTTTATGTGTGTGTGTGTCTATGTGTGTGTGTGTCTATGTGTGTGTGTCTATGCGTGTGTGTGTGTGTCTATGTGTGTGTTTGTCTATGTGTGTGTGTGTGTCTATGTGTGTGTGTGTCTATGTGTGTGTGTGTCTATGTGTGTGTGTGTCTATGTGTGTGTGTCCATATGTGTGTATGTGTGTGTGTCTATGTGTGTGTATGTGTGTGTCTATGTGTGTGTGTCTATGTGTGTGTATGTGTGTGTGTGTGTATGTGTGTGTGTGTCTATGTGTGTGTGTGTCTATGTGTGTGTGTCTATGTGTGTGTGTCTATGTGTGTGTGTGTCTATGTGTGTGTGTCTATGTGTGTGTGTGTGTCTATGTGTGTGTATGTGTGTGTGTGTGTCTATGTGTG
>NW_022196891.1:23504533-23505673 GCF_008632895.1 Mastomys coucha | reverse complement strand
GTGTCTATGTGTGTGTGTGTGTCTATGTGTGTGTGTGTGTCTATGTGTGTTTGTGTGTCTATGTGTGTATGTCTATGTGTTTGTGTGTCTATGTGTGTATGTCTATGTGTTTGTGTGTCTATGTGTGTGTATGTGTGGGGTGATGTTGGCTATTGCCCTTGAGCTTTGGTTTAATGTTTTTATAGTCACGTGAATAACACTTGGTGGGACAAAGCAAGTGCAAACACCCAGGTTTAGTAGCTACCTCCACATGTGGACTGAGGCATGGTTGCAGGTATCAGAGAGTAAATCAGAGACAGGTAATAGGAGGAGCAAGAAATGACATCTCTAGACTCAGTGTGACTTTCATTCTCTTGCTTCACTTGAAAGCTATAGGATAGGTGTACCTTGAGCATCTTAGTGGATGGCTCATGAATGTAGAAACTAAGCTAGATGCTCTAGAGTCAAGCATCTGACTGCGGATGCTCCAGATATCAGGGCATCTGGCTGCGGATGCTCTACACATCAGGGCATCTGTCTGCGGATGCTCTAGACATCAGGGCATCTGGCTGCCGAGGAGCCACTGGCAGTGGCTGGCTGTTCTCAACCTCCTGGCAGGGAGGCTAACTGGAAAACGGATGCCTCTGTTTGTGTTGCTAGTGGCTTGAGAGAACAAATGTCCGTCCAGGAAAGGCTCTTTCCGGAGACTTACGCCCTCAGGGTTATTCACACTCCTGTGTCCAGCTGGAGGGAGTACTGTCCAGATGTGTCCTTCTTTCTGTCCTCCAAGCAAGTGTGGGATAAAAGAAGGTCAGTTTAGCATCCACCGAGATGTTGTATAACTTCTCTATGGCTATAGATTAGAGCTGTAAGATGGACAGGAAGAAAGTCCTCCATACTGTAAAGACATGGGGGGCATAAAGTGCTGGACTTGGCTGGGAAGATGGCTCGGCATGTAAAGTGCCAGCTATGTGCATAGGAGGGACGAGGTTCAGGTCTCCAGAACTCCTGTTGAAATACCACAGCAAGCCGGGCAGTGGTGGTGCACGCCTTTAGTCCCAGCCCTTGGAAAGCAGAGGCAGGTGGATTTCTGAGCTCGAGGCCAGCCTGGTCTACAGAGTGAGTTCCAAGACAGCCAGGGCTACACAGAGAAACCCTGTC
>NW_022196891.1:23495391-23504417 GCF_008632895.1 Mastomys coucha | reverse complement strand
AAAAAAAAAAAAAAAAAAAAAAAAAAAAAAAAAAAAAAAAAAAAAAGAATGGAACAATAAACTTTGAAGTGGTGCCAACCCTGTGGAAACCATATATCAAGCATGCTGTAATAAAATTATAATTGATGGTACAATAAAAAAAATTATACCTCATCTTTGGGGCTTTCAGCATCCAGAATATTACCTCCATTAGCAAACGTAAGCCAGGCAGTAGATGTCTGTTGGGCATTGCACAGAAGAAATTGGGGTTAAGGGTGGGAAATGTGGACTAGGGCACATGGCCAGGATTGATGAGCTACTTTCTCACCATGAATCTTTCCCACCGGACCCTGGATCATTTAAATGCAAACAGAAACTGTGGGTTGGCAACTATCTAATCCAAGAGATGCTTTCCAGCTCAGCTGTGACCATAGATTTCCAGTAGATGGTGCCAGAGAGCTGAAAATAGTTTCAGAGACAGGACACTGCTGACCAAAGCTGGGTAGGGACAGGGTAGGGAATGGGTTTAAGCATTGTCCACCAGCATAGCTGCAAGGGAGATGGGTGGAATCAGAGGGTAGGGACCTGAGCTTGGCATTTTCCGCTCATTCAGGGACCTGGGGGATGGTTCATGCCTTGCCCAGACACTCACCCTGTGCAAAGGGACACATGGGGAGTGTTTGGGAAGAGAGTTCACAGTTTAAAGGGGAGACTGGCTTTAGGAATGGAGTAATAGGTTTCTGGGTACCTGGGAGGAGTCAAAGCAATTACTGTAGCTGGATCTGGAATGTCCTCAGAGCCCATATGTTGAACAGTGGGTGTGCCCAGCACAGCATATCAGGAGATGGTAGAAACTAGGAGGAAGACCTATACCGGGAGGCCTCCAGGTGGCAGTGGGTGTACCCTCAAAGAGGACTGGGGCCTCTTTTCCTGGTGCCGAGACATCAGGTACTTGTTTAGGTAGTTGATAGCAGGTTAGGGTACCCCCCCTGCTGATAAGCGAGGGGTGGGTTTCACGTTCTAGAGAGAGGAGGAGGCGAGGGCCCCAAAAAGCAGCAGAAGGGCAGCATCGCTTAGAATCATGGGGCATCTTCGCTGAGTGGAGCTGGCAGTCTGAGCTGGCATGGAGCCTTCTCCAGCAAAACCCAGGCACATAAAGGGACCCTCATGGCCAACAGCAACAAATGCCGCCTTGAATTGTGCTCAGGGACTCTCTCCAGGGACCCTGCTGGCTCCCCAAAGCAGTCTGGCAGACAAGCCTAGCTAGCAGATGGAGTGAGCAGGCAGATGCGAGGCCTTCCCAGCTGAGACATTCCTGTGGACATTAAATAAGGCCACCGTGGCCAGAGGGGAGCCTTTGCCAGTCTCCTGACCATCCCAGATGTCAGTCAGACAAGACAACCAGATGGATGTCTGTCTCTATGTAAGTGTTTAAGTAAGATCTGGTTCTGGCTGACACAGAGACCACTTTTTATGAGTGTCCCAGCACTGCACAGAATGCTACCTCTTATCTCTCAGATTCTTTGAAGGGAAATACTGAAGCCCACTGTTTGTGTGTGTGGGGGTGTCACTGGAGGTGGATTGGTGCAACATTCTGTTTGCATAGATTACAGGTGCCCTGCAGGTGACTAGGTCAGAGGAAATGGCCCCATCTTCAAGCATATACAGTCTAGACACATTTCCATACCAAGAATCTCGTTTCTTGACCAACCTCCGTGGCTCTGAGGCCACCCAAGTCCTTGGAATTTGGTTTTGCCACAAGTAGAAGAAAAAGTGCCTCTCCTGCTTACTGAACCCCTTCACCCTCCCCCCCCCCCACCATCCTACCCCTCTCCCCTGTGGGATTCAGTTACAAATCAGATAACAGTTTTGATCTGTGGGATAAATCCGAGAGTCACTGGGCAGAATGGCAGCCTCTGCCGGGCACCTTGGGTCCTGGTGTTGACTCTCAATTCAAGGTCTCTGAAATGTAGGTCTCGGATGTCTGAGTATCTAGGCGTGCCTCTGAGGGTCCCATGCACACAGTTTGATGCTAATTAGTGTTATTTCTGGTTTTTGCTTTGTTGGAGTATTGGTCTCCCTTTGGGACTAGCTCCTTGCCGTGATTTCTTATTTGTTGTTGTGTTGATTAGCCTAGGGAATTCTTTTGACTTAAGTAGGGTCATCTGAACCCGTTGACTTCCGTGTGGTAGGCTGTGCCCAGTAGGGCTATCTATACTCAGCATGTGTTCTCTGTTCCAATAGTGGGGATTGAAGCAAGGCTTTTGTGTATGTTAGACAACTTGTCTACCACAGAGACCCATCCCTTTAAAAAAAAACTTGTACTTACTTTGAGTAAAGGGCTAGCTTTGAACTTAACTGTAGTCCTTCTGCCTCTGCCTCTCAGGAAGCTGGGATTATAGGCCTCCACCACCAAGCCCTGAGCCCATCTCTGAACACATCTTTTAATTTGGATGATTTGATGTCTAGGGCACTGCTGACCCTGGAGGGACCTCTAAATTCCAGAAATTGTCAACTCATAGATAGTAAAGGACTTGACTTTTACACTTGTGCTTGTGCGCGTGTACATGTGAGAGTGTGTAGGCCAGAGGTTGACACCAAGAGTGTCTTCCTCAATCATTTCTTTGTCTTAGCCTTTTGAGACAGGGTGTCTCGCTGAGCCTGGAGCTCACTGATTATCTACACCTATGGCCAGCTAGCTCCACAAATCCTCATGCCCCTGCCTCCCCTGGGCGGGGATTAAAAACCTTGCCTGGCTTTTTAAACACAGGTACAGCGGAGAAAGCTCTTTACCAGCTCAAACCTGCCTTTCATGGGAACCAATGCAAGGCCTCTGTTCCGGATTCCTTACCAGACTCATGCTCAGGACCTACAAACAACTAGAGCCAGGCAGCGATGAGGCCCAGCCCAGTGGTTACTCTACACACCCAGTCCTCACCTGGTTTCCCTGCCTCCCCTGCTCCCTTCTCATGGACACCATAGTAGAGCTCTTGCTTGTGTAAGCCCTTGCTTACCGTCTCCTGACCATTCTAAGGGCTTCCTTTACACTGCTGGGTGCCGTGGAGGAATACATGTGTAGCTGCCTGCAAGTGTAGAAACTTCTTGGAATGGGGCAAAGCTCCTTGGTTGAGGAGTGCTTGCCTAATATGGACAAAGCACTGGGAAGTGCCATTCCCAGTACATTATATACCAGACATGGCCGTACATGCCTGTAGTCTTAGCTCTGGGGCTCTGGGATAGTTGAGGAAGGAGGTTCAGGAGTTCTAGGTCATCCCCAGGATACTCGGGAATATGAAGCCAGCCTGGTCTACATGGAATTCTGTCTCAAAACTCAAACCTTCCTTGATGATAGCCACTTCTGTGTTTGTCTGTCTTGCTATTTCTAATGAAAACAACTGTGTATTAAAACACTCCATTGGCTAGTGCTGCTGTACCACACCCATGCAGTGTCCCCCATGGAAGTGCAGCCTTAAGGTTCCCACACCCTCCCTCAGGGATGGTTCCTCACCCCCACCCACTTATGAGCCATCCCAGGGCCAGGACCCAAGATGATCTCAGACACCACCCCTGACTCACTGGAACACATTCTCCTGAGTGGGTGCTCTTACGTGGGAAGGGGGATTTGTAGAGAGAGCAACGTGCCCCTCGTTTTCATGCTGTTCCAAAAAGCTGTCAGCATTCATATTTCCCCTGAACTCTTTCTCTGCAAGTCCCTGTGGGGCGATCTTGTTTCTGGAGTCTAATCCCCCATCATGTACATGAGTGAAGAGCCCAGAGGCCTGGAGTAGGGATGCCCTGCAGCTTCCAGGTGCAGCGACCAAGACAGCCACTGACAAGCCAAAGCGGGGGTCGGGGGGGCCGGGGCTCCTACGGGCTGGCCCAGCAGCAGGTCACTGGGGTCTTTGATTTGAGATTATGTGGGGACATGGTCCATGGTTTTCTGTCTACTGCCTGGGCCTTCCGGGGGTGACGGGGAGAAACTTGCTGTCAAATGCCTTCTGCTCTATTTGCTTTCCTGATGAGCTAAGTAGCGAGGATTTTATGGTTCCTGGGTTCATTTGTCTTTTTTAACGTCTTTTCTTTTTTTTTATCCATTTCCCTCAGCTTTTGACTTGCAGGGTAGGACCTGCCTTAGTAGCAGTTAGCTGGTATGGGGTGGTGGGGGAAGTTCCTCGGGCAGTTCAGATACAAGGCCTGGTTGTATTTTGCATCTTAGAAAAGTACAAAACTATATTGTTTTGTAGAAAAAAAAAACCTGCATGTAAGACAAACATTATCTTTAAATTTTAACTTAATGTAAAAATAATAATTCAATATTATTTTAAAAAATTTAAGTGTCACTAGAAGTTCTCCTTTTAACTTTTAATTTTACATGTATGTTTTAATTTTACATGTATGTTTTAATTTTACATGTATGTTTTAATTTTACATGTATGTTTTAATTTTACATGTATGAGTATTTTGCTCGTATGCCTTGTCCGTTCTCTGTGGGCCTGGTGCCTGTGGAGGCCAGAAGAGGATGTCACATCTCTTGGAAATGGTGTTACAGATGGCTGTGAGCCCCAGTCCTCTGGAAGGGCAGGCAGTATTCTTCATCACTGAGCCATCTCTCCAGTACCCAAGGGGAAAAAATGTCACAAAATAGCAATAACTTTTACTAACATTTTGGATAGGTTGTTTTCCAAACTTTTCTTTATTTACTGAGCGTCTTATTTTGATTTTTGGTGAGTCATCTACAGTTAAAATATCTTTCTTTACCCTTGAGGATGTCATACATGTATGCAACAAAATATGATTAGAGCTATCCCCAGTTCCCTCATAAGTCTCTCCACCTAGCTCCTCCCGAATTCATGTTTATATAAAAAAAGAGGCAGCCTCAGTTTTTTTAAATCAAACGAAACAAGCAAGCAAATGTCTCCATCATGGTGCTTCCCTCATCAGGACACCAGATCCCTGTGGCAGCTCTATGGATGTACAGGTCTCTCAGGCCTCCAGTTGTTTACGCCATCTCTGGTTCCTCTGTGGTTTCCCCCAGGTTTTTTACAATTGTAATAACGTCTCTAACGAACAGCTTGTCTCCTATGTCTCCGTAATTGTCCACTTATCCTCTCGGGCCAAATGCTCAGGAATGCGATTACAGAATTAAAACACAGTCATGTTGAATAAACACTTGACAAGACGTGGACCAATTTATACTCTGCCAAGAAGGATTGGAACAGTGCGTTCCGCCAGCTCTGCCTAGCACGGAGAAGGGTTTGGCCTCTGACAGGTGAACCAGATGTGTTTACCAGTTACTGCATTAAACCATCCTTCCTCCCAAGAAAGCCCTCTCCTCATGATCCCGCCATGTAATATGAGCTCGGGGTCTGTAGACCAATGAGCTAGTCTGTAGGAACTGGGGCGGGGTGTTAGTCAGTATCCTCAACTGTAGCATGAGTATCATTTAAACATGTTGTATAGCTGTATGGTTGAAAAGATTGATGAAGTAGTAAAGTAGGGAACATTTCCACCACGTTCGAGCACTATGCTTCTCAGTAAATACGTTTTTAGAACGGTCTTTAAGATGTCACGTGGAGCTGGGCGTGGTGAGTGCTTATAATCCCGGCTCTTGGGAGAGGTTGAAGCAGGATGATAGAAAGCTGAAGGCCAGCTTGAACTGTCATGAGACTGAGGGCCAGGGATGTAGCTCATAAGAGAAGTATTTGCTTAGCATGTGCAGACCCCAGGTTTGATCTCTAGCGCTGCAAGAAAAATAAAAGTCAATTGACCTTACTTGCTTTAAGCAGGCCCACACATGCTATTGAATATGACTGAACATAGAGAACTCTTATATACAACCCAAGTTCTTGTTACAGTGTTGGAGTAGGTCGGCATGCACTCTGCATGGAAGTTCCCACTGCCCGTCCTACACAAACACACAAATGTGTGCATACATAGTCAGTCTATGTTCAATTTGACTGATGATTAATGGGCACTTACAGCCTGTAAGATTTTGCTTCTGGACAAGTTTGAGCGGATTGAGCAGAAGAAAGAGCTACCCAGTGGAGGGGCAGGAAGGGTAGAAGAGAGAGGGGTTTGGGGCAGTTTCCCTGAAGGCATGTCTGCCAGCCAACAACTGGATCATAAGTCTGTTTCATCATCTCTCTCTTCTAGTCCCTTTAACATCATGTCAGGGAAGACAGTTCTCAATGCAATTTGAACCTGAAAATGCAGCGCAGAAAGCACTGGGCCAGCCTCCTGGCTTTGGTTGTGGAATGGTCCATGGGATACCTCCCCATTTCTTGCCCCCATTGCTGTGTCTGTGGGCCTGAGTCATGCCTTGAGCCATAAACAAACCATGCTCCTGAACATGGAAGCATGAATGGTCCTCTTCCAGATTCAGATTGGGAGCAGCTGACACTCACTTTGTCTTTTGTAGTTAGGCCAGGACCCCAACCCTGGGAACAGTGCCACCCACAATTAGGGTGGATCTTCCCACCTCATTTAAAGAAATCTAGACTCTCTCTCACAGACATGCTACAGTCACATGGTAACGTGACTGTAGAGCTTGTCTATATTGAGATTCGCCATCATAGGGACCAGTCTTTGAAGACATTCGCCTTTAGGGAATTTTAAAGAGCCAAGCAACAGCAGTGATAAAACACAAGAGCCCAGCTAAGTGGACGTCTAGAGCCTTATGGATGTGTGAACGTGACAACTGAGGGGTTTCAGGGTAGCATATGCTGCTGTTGGAGGGAGGCTGTGAGGCTGTGTGGTGGGAGCTTTTCCCCATCTGCGACACTGAGAGCTTGGAGGATGTAAGGCTGGAACCAGGAGACTGCACTGCACTGCAGACATGGCAAGCTTTTCTGAGCCAGACAACAACACAGAAGGGAATGGAGAGAAGGGCAGCGGTCATGCCCTGACAACATGGCAGCAGTCTCAGGACTCAGGCCAGCCCCTTGGTTGACAGGCAGGGGAGCCAGTTGGTTCTCCATTTGATGAAGTCATCCCGGACTCATTTTCTATTGATTTGAAGCTATGAATTCCAATTTCTGTCGCCTAGATTGCTTCCTGTAGGGCTTGAGGGTTTAGCCTGGCCTTGTCAATCTTGCCCTTACATCCGTACCTTCCTCTTTCTTCCTTTGTACTGTGTGACAAGGGCCACATGAAGAAAGGGAGACAAATCAAAGTAATTAATGGTTGCATGAGAGCCCCCTCCATTCAAGGAAATGGTTGTTGATTCAAATGAGAGGAACAACCATTATCTGGCAACTTCCTTACATTCTTCTCTATGGCCTTGCTCTTTCCTGGTCTTCCTTATGTTGCCTCATGCTTAAAGAGTGACGCTGCCCCTCAAGACATCATGTCTATATTTAAGACAGAATAACACAGAAAAGAAAGATTTTATAGTTTTCAAGTCCTCCTTTAGAAAGAATCAGTTTGCTCGCAATTCCTGTGAAATTTTCTGCTCATTCCTTCTTGGCCGTAATTCAGTATTGTGATTGCTTCTGTCAAGCTGAGAAAGTAAATGCTTAGGCAGGTGTATTGACACTCCTACCTAATATTTGGGTTCATTTGGTAAGGAGTGGGTGGGTTCTTAGCCACTCAGTGGGCGTATGGCTGATCCCCCACAGCCTCATTAGCACGATTTCTTTTTCTAAGATGTTCCTCAAATTTCTGGGTAGAATTGCTTGTGGAAGCCTCTCTCCTTGCCAGGTTGTTAGATGTTTCTAAATCACCTTGTACATTTGACTTCTACATTTGACAAGAATAGACTTGCTTGATAAAAGCAAAAGTCAAGTTACAAATACTGGCATTAATTTATTCAGTGTATAAAGGGTAAAATAAATATGGCTGTCAATAGACTGCTAAGATAATAAACGATCAGTGTGGAGTATAATGCCTAGCAGGTACTCAGCATCCAATGAGGCCCGCTGCATTGTTTGCTTCTGATTTTCCCCTCTTCCCCTTTGAGTTGTTAATATAATTGTTAATAAGCACTGAGAATTTACCTCTTCCATTCCTGACCCAGATCTCATAGACAAGGACCTCAAGAAACACAACTGTACCCAGGACTCAAGAAACATCTTCTGTCTCTGGCTTAATTCAATTTGCAATTTGCTCAGCCAGAAAACTCAGATCTATATAGCAAACCAGACCCAATTAGTTCTGGCGCTTGCTTCATGGATCTGCTTGTTACCCCGTAATAACGTGATCAATACTACCCACCTGGCATGTTGGCAGAGGTTCTACGATGTGCAGAGGAATTCAAGAGGTAGTCCAGCCTGCAGCATGACACAGGAGACCTTATTCTAGTGTCTACAGTGGAACCCTGTGAAGATGACCTTCACATGGCAGATATTGGGAAAGCATAAACAGAATCATTCCTCTCCTTCCTTCTTCCTGCCCTCCCTCTATCTCTTCATTACTTCATTTAGATGTGGTTTCTAGCCTAGGCTGGCTTCAAACTCACTATATAGTCAAGGGTGACCTTGAACTTCTGATCCTCGGGGCTAGGGTTGCAGGTAGACAGCATACTAGCCTGATTTATGTAGTGCTAAGGATGGAGCCAAGAGCTTCATGCATGCTAGGTGAGCTCTGTTCAACATGAGCTACACTCCAGCTGCCCCTTTCTAATGTTGAAGACAGACTCAACCAGGATTCTTATTTTGATTTCAGCACACGATTGGCTCTGTGAGTTCAGGCACATTATTTGATATTCTTCTACCCTTTCCACGCAAACCATGTTGAGGGGATTAAGAAGAGAGCTTTTGTGAAATCACGTGATTCAACCCATGCCTCCCCAAGGTTTATAAAATGGCAGCACTTACTGGGAGAAAGAGAGAATGACAGCCAGGCAGGGGATGTTATTCAGGGGTATAGCTGTCCACTTATATTCCTGTTGCTAACCCCACTAAAACCCATTGCTTCAGCAGCCTCCACCTGGGTAATAGCATCTCTTTGTTTCTATTGTTGATGTTCTATCCTCAGAAGAAACTCACACAGTACTGTCCTCTATAGGAATTCTCATTTTGGGGGTGGGATTGGGAGGCTGCCACAAAAAA
>NW_022196891.1:23485485-23495381 GCF_008632895.1 Mastomys coucha | reverse complement strand
AAAAACAGACAAGGCCCATCCAGCCCAGGGGCTGGAGTTCAGAATCAATCATTGTGAAGTACATAGTGACAAGGAGGCTGAATCGGGTTTAGAAGGATGAATCATTTCATTCATACAAGAGATGTACAAGTCAGAGCTGGTGATTGATGGATAGTTAAGAATCCTTTGAAGTTACCAGGAATGCGAGCTATTTCCATTTGTGTCCGTGTCTGTGTCTGTGTGGGTGCCTGTGTGTGTACGCATGCACACGTGCATGCTTCAGGGTAAGTTATTAGTGTTTCTGTAAGTGTCTTTGCATGCATGCATGTGTGTGCATGAACATACATGTTCCCGGAAGTTAGCAGGCAAGGAAGAGAGAGATGAAATCCAACCGTATTTTTCCCTCCGTCTTTTTCTTTGATGCGGGCTCTGCATGGGCTCCTTTGATGCTTGGCTTCTGATCCTGTTGATGAGTCGCAGGTGGCTTTCAGAAGATTTATGTGTTCCTTTGTCCCTTTTCTGTTGCTTAGTTTGCCAGCAGTGGAGTTTAAAAATTTTTTTTTCAGGGCTGATTTATGAAAATAAAACATGACAGGTACATTTCATGTCTTCATTTGGGGCAGTGGGATGACCTTCCTTGTTTTAAGTGAATGCACTCAAGGTAGCTATCAAAACATTTAGGGTTGTGTAGAGGAAGGAACGACGTCTGGAGACCACCACAGAGGTCACGCAGACACCAGGAACCACTTACAGATGACTAGCTGTGTGCTGTATGTAAACTGTGTCTCCAGGCAACAAGGCAATGGTGACTCAAGGCTTTCCCGGGGAGAGGGATGCTATTTTTGTGATTCCGGGAAAGCATCCCACATGAGACCCCATCCTATACTCCTCATTGCCCTGGTGGCAAAAAGTTGGGGAAACTGAGTCGAATTCTTAGGGATGGGGATAATAGCTGAACTGGCTAGTGTACTAACCCTGAACTTGAAGTTTCTTAGCTGTGTTGTTAGATTTTTATAGTATAGCCAATGAAAACATTTACTTGACATTTGTGTGTGTGTGTGTGTGTGTGTGCTTGAATGTGTGCTCAAATGTGTATGCACATCTGGAGGCCAGAGGTCACCAGCAGGCGTGTGAACAAATGTGTGTGCACATCTGGAGGCCAGAGGTCACCAGCAGGCGTGTGCACAAATGTGAGTGCACATCTGGAGGCCAGAGGTCACCAGCAGGCGTCTTCTTCAATCAATCTTCAGCTTGTGTTTTGAGACAGGTTTCCTCACTGAACCTAGACCTTGCCAATTAGGCCAGTGGGCCCTACGATCCATGGTCTCTTGTTTCCCCATGACTACAATTAGAATTTTATGGGACAGAGCTTGCCTTTTTATTGTCAGTTCTGGGGGCTTGAACTAGTTCATGCTGGTGTGGAAATCACTTTACCAACTGAGCCATCTCCTCCTCAACTCTTAATTTCGTTATGCGTTTCAAGTTGAAACCAATGTATGTTTTCCCAGACTACAGATTTCATATACTCTGAGTCCAAACCGATAGTTCCTGGCCTGCCATGGATGGCTAAATATTTTGTTTGGATTGGTTTTGTGTGGTAGAGTCAACTCCGGCGACAGAGCTGCCCACTGTCTGTGCTGTTCTGTACAGAGCAGCCAGGCAAATCTAACGCCGAGCATTTTCAATTGAATGCTAATGAATTTCAATTGCACGCGTGGCTAGTGCCTAATTTGTTGGACGGAGTAGCCACAGAACATTGTCTGGGGAAATGTTATAGGCTCCATGTGTCTGCACTTGGCTGTGTCATATAGAAGAGACAGGTGTCTCTCTTTGGTCATGGGAATGTGGTGAGCCACCAACTGTGTTTCTCCAGCCTAGCCAAGTGTCATAGTTGTCAATCTTCATTCTGCTAGGTACCAAGCAGTCATCACTCATGGCCCTGCCTGGTTACCCTGCATGTAGCTAGTTAGCACCCCGAATGTCAGCATATTGTGTCTCCCCTAGACTGTGCAGAGGTTGTACCATGGGACTTTTGCAAGCTTCCATGCCAGCTCACAAGAAGCCAGGAAACAAGGCAGAAAGACCAGAGCTGGGGTAGGTGACTGTCCCCTGAGGTGCTCCGCATGCTATCTGCCTCTCTCTGCCTCCCAGAAGTGGAAGCTTCTGGATATGTCAAGTAATACAGACTCACGTGGCATTTTGCTGAGGCAAGACCCGTGGGAGGGAGGACACATGATGCGTAGAGAAAGCGTAAATAGGACTTAGTGGACAGTGACAGAGTGCTTGCTTGCATGCTAGCTTGGCAATGCTTTGGTGGTCTTACGTCTTCATCTTCACTGACCTTCACTTCATTGAGAGAGGCATGGTGGAGAACTTCTTCTGGCATCCTGGCCGGTCCTGGTCACTCTAGATTACTTGTACCAGTTTGGTGGGATCCTGGCCATTTCTGCTGGATTGTGCCACTGCTGCTGATCCGTGTTGTGTTCGGTATCCTAACACTACTGAACTGGACTGCTGGTATCTTGACAAATGGATACTGGAATCACCCCAAGGGGCTGCTTCTGAACAGGTCCACCTTCCTTTGTCCTACTTACCATCTTTTCTTCCCTACCTTTGGATATGGGCTAGAAGGGGTGTTGAAGCATTTGTGAACCCTTATTAAAAGTAAGTTTTATAATCCCAGAACTTGGGAGGCAGAGGCAGGCAGATTTCTGAGCTGGAGGACAGCCAGGGCTACATGCAGAAACCCTGTCTCGAAAAACAAAAACAAAAACAAAAACAAAAGCCAACCAAACAAAAAAAAAACAAAAAAACAAACAAAAAAAAAGTTTTAAAAAAATCAAAGCCTACACCACCCATTGCATTTTAGAACCTCCATTGCCCAGCCCCCACAATGCCTTTCATCTCCTGTTGTCATCTTCTGGCCCCCATGAAGATGGGGCCTCTCTCAGGTCTCTGATGTACTGTGAGGATTGTATTGTGCTCCCAACCTCTTTCTTCGGTATGTGTGTGTGTGTGTGTGGTATTGCATTGTTCTAGTTTTTATTTATCGTTGTGATAAAGCACCCTGACAGATGGCAATAAAGGGGATGAAAGGGTTATTTGGCTTATACTTCCAGGTTGCATTCCAAGTTAGGACAGGAACTCGAAGTAGACACAATGGAATCTGGCTTGTTCGAAGGTTAACGCTTAGTTGTGTTCCTCATGCATCTCAAGCTCACATTCCTAGGGAATGGTACCACCTGCAGTAGGCTGAGCCTTCCTTCATCTTGAATTGCTCATGGACCAATCTGAGTAGGCAATCCCTCCACTCCGGCTCCATTCTCAGATGACTCCAGGCTTTGTTAGGTTGACAATTAAAGCAACTTAGGAAAGAGATGAATGTGGTTTAGCACCCCAGAGACTCACTGACATTTGATTGATATCGTGTTATTATTAGAAGGGGGGGGGCTTTTAAGAGAGAGTTTGGGGACTATGAGTTCTAAGTAATTCAAGATTTGATTTGTTTTCTAGAGAGTGGGTTGTTATAAAACATGTCTACTTCCTTCTAGCTCTTCTGGATGGTTCTGTTCGCGGGTCTGCTTTCTGCAATGCAATGAGCAGGAGTGAGAGGCTCATTTAGACTTCTCAGCCTCCAGATCCACAAGCTAAAATTCTATGTGTGCATTTATGTGTATGTGCAAATGTGTATGTTCATGTGTTCATATGCTTGCAGGTACATGTATGAATAGATATGTATGCACATGTATGGAGGCCAGACTGGGGCCAACCTTAGGTGCTGTCCTCAGGTACCAGTCACCTTTTTTTACATGGATTCCAGGGTTTGGATTCTCAGGACCTCATAATTGCAAGTCTAGTATTTTACAAATTGAGGTATCTCCTAAACCCTGCAATTTTTATATATTTATCCAGCCTCAGGCATTCTGTTATAGCAATGGAACATGAATTCAAATATGGATGAACATGAGCATTTTTTTGAGGTTGGATCCAGGGACATATCTTGCCAAAGTAAGGCTAGGACCCCTATGGCTATCTTCCTGTCTCACTAGGCATAAGCATCTATAGCTGCTTGCTCATTGTCTAATGTTGACACAGCCTACTTCCAAGAGTCAGTTCTGTTCCTGTGGATTGCCGCAGAGTGGAAAAGTGTGTGTAGCAGCTTTGGAGAAACAAAATCATGACCAAGGGACAGCATGGTCACATGAGCTGCTTAAAAATCACAACAAAGGGACAGCATGATTACCCGAGCTACCAATTAAATCTTTTCTCTCCACTCTGCCAATTCTGAGATGCAGTAAGGTTTGTATTCACCAGGCTCCATATTATCTGGACCTAGCAATAGGATAGAGGACAGGGATAGTGTGCAATAATGACTGTTCTACTGTCATTATGTGAATAGCGTAGTCCCCAGAGAGTAAGAGTTTCTTCTACAAAGGAGCAGAAGGGAGGCAGAGATGAGACAGCCTTTTGGCAGGTTGAGGGGTGAGTGGCATGCCGGGGTGGGGTCTGGTTCCAGCAGGACCCGTGATCAGAGGGTAAACACTTGGGCTACAGTTGGTGGGTAGTTTTGGCTTCTTCCTCAGGCAGTTCTAAATGAAAGAGGAATTTATATTTTTAATAATTATTTGTCTTTTTTCCTGAAAATTTTATACACATAGCAGTGAAGCATGATTAAATCTAGTTGCCATCCCACCAGTTCCTCCCAGATTCCCCCAATAAAGCCTCCTTAAAAACTGTTTGTTTGTTTTGATAACCTCCTATGTCAAAGTTAGTCCTACACGTATATGTGTGGATGTGAGACCATCCCCTAGAGAATGGGGAACCTACCATTGGCCATCCTCCCCCAGCAGCTCAGCTGCCAGTATCTCCTCAGCAGGAGGTGGTTCAATCCATGTGTGTATACATGTGATCTTACAGAGATTTACCAGAGTGTTGCGTTGTCTCCACCACACTCAGGGGTGCAAAGAAATGGATTTTCCTGAGTTGTCCTGTTGCCGATATGAGTCCCGGGTCTTAGCGATAATCAGCAGCAGAAGGGACCTGATGCAGCTCAGTCTGTTGATGCTGACCTGAGTCGGTATTTGAACTTCTTTTTTTTTTTTCTGGGATTGATGCTGCTTTTCCTATTTCTGCTGCTCCTTCCTTCCTTCCTTCCTTCCTTCCTTCCTTCCTTCCTTCCTTCCTCCTTCCTTCCTCCCTCCCTCCCTCCTTCCCTCCCTTCCCTCCCTTGACGCGTGCGTGCGTGCGTGCGTGTGTGTGTGTGTGTGTGTGTGTGTGTGTGTGTGTGTTTGGGGATTTAAGGAAGTATAGCTTTGGAGTTCTGGAAAGCAGAGGGGCATGGCCTCTCTCAACCCCAGGGTATCCCCCAGTAGCTCTCTCTAGTACAATGAGCCAGGGTTATCACTTGTGAGGCTGATGGAGGAGCCATTCAAGTATCCCATGCTGGTATTCGCTGCTTCAGATGCAGATTCCTCCTTTAATTTATTTTTCTTTTCTTTTTTTTTATTAGATGTTTTCTTCATTTACAATAGCTCCTTTCCCAGGTTCCCCTCCAAAAGAAAAAAGAAAAATAAAATAAAATAAGAAAAAAAATAAAATAAAAACAAAACTAAAACAATCCCCTATTCCCTCCCCCTCCCCCTGCTCACCAAACCACCCTCTCCCATTTCCTGGCCCTGGCATTCCCCTGCACTGGGGCATAGAACCTTCACAGGGCCAAGGGCCTCTCCTCCCATTGATGACCGACTTGGCCATCCTCTACTATACTCATGCTGCTGGAGCCATCAGTCACACCATGTGTGCTCTTTGGTTGGTGGTTTAGTCCCTGGGAGCTCTGAGGGTACTAGTTAGTTCATATTGTTGTTCATGCTAAGGGGCTGCAGACCTTTCAGCTCCTTGGGTCCTTTCTCTAGCTCCTTCATTGGGGATATTTTTATTTTCAATTTCAAGTATTTATTTAGCCTTGAACTCCCTATGGCGTGAAGATGATCTTTAACCCCCTCACCCTCCTTTCTCTACCTCTCAAGGGTTAGGATGACTGCACACACCACCATGATTATGCAGTGCCAGGGATCAAACTGAAGGTTTTGTTCCTGCTGTTAACTGAGCCACATTGCCATCCTGGGTCCTCACCTTTTAAATCCAATATGAAGGCTGTCCTTAGCCTTGGGACTTCTGTTGGGACACCAGGGCTGCTGAGCTTACTCACCAAGACCCTGTAGGACATGTCAGCGGGCGTGGATAAAGCTGAGGCCTGCAGCTAGAGGAGGGCATCCCCTCCCACCCGGCAATCGTTCCAAGTACTCTGTATGATGAGCAGCATGACCAAGAGCAACTTGGGGAGTTTATTTACAGGGGTATTTCATCTTTCGTCATACAGTCCACCATGAAGGGAGGCAGAGAGGACCTCAAAGCTGAACCTGAAACAGAGAACACGCTGCTCATTGGTTTGCTCCCCTCGAACACGCCGCTCATTGGTTTGCTCCCCTCGAACACGCCGCTCATTGGTTTGCTCCCCTCAACCCTCTCCATTGGCTTTGTTGTTCACCCACCTGCCCTAGGATAGCACTACCCACAGTTAACTGGCCCTCCCACATCAATCACTAACCAAGAAAACACCCCAGAGACAGGCCCATCAGCTAGTCCAAAGGAAAAGATTTCTGAGTTGAGGTTGGTCCCCTAGCTTGTGCTGATAAATAACAAAACAAAAACAAAAACCAAACCCTACGCATCACAGTGGGATTCAATCTGCAACCCCACTAACCATCCTTTTTTTGTTTTGTTTTGTTTTGTTTTGTTTTTGAGACAAGGTTTCTCTGTGTAGCCCTGGCTGTCCTGGAACTCACTCAGGCTGGCCTCGAACTCAGAAATCCACCTGCTTCTGCCTCCCAAGTGCTGGGATTAAAGGCATGTGCCATCACTGCTCGGCTCTGTCCTTACTCTTTCATGGTCTCTATCCGAGTGCAGATGCATTAGGCACTGGTCATAAGCACATGAATTTTGAGGAAATAGTTCAGCCCTTCTGAAGACTTATGGGCTTCTCCTGTCAAATCCATGGGGACACCTCTGGATGCAAATTCTTGCTCCTTGTTCCTTGCTGCCTGCATCTTCCCGAGAGGAGTGAGCCACCTTGCACTTGATATCAGCCCTCTGTGTCTTTGCCCCATAAGTGCCGGGGACAGTCCACCATTCTGTCTTGCCACCTTCATTCAGGGTATGCTCAGCCACATTTCGATGCTGCTTTCTCTCTGGATAATGTTGGGTTTTCAAGTTCTTGTTAAACCACAGCGTCAATTTTGACATTGCTCTATTGAAAGCTGGCCCCTTCTTGAAGCCCTGGGAGCCAGCATCTGGAAGCCCAGAGGCAGGGAATTGCCAAATAGAAAGAACTGTGTTAGAAATTATCTTTTAAAAATATCCCTCTCAGCTGTCCATCAAGATTCATGCCTAAGTGTAGAGGAGTTTGAAGCTGTCTCTTTGGCTCCCCTTAAATTTGATAGAATGATTTGTATGAATGTTAGCTATTGTTGAGTGAATGTAATTTGTTATATTTTACTAATTATTGGAATGTCATGTTCTGTAGCTGTGGTGTTGCAGAACCCTGGTAGCAGAGCTATCCTAAAGGAGAGTAGAAATTAGTGAAGGCTCACCAAGCAGGGACAGAGAAAGGCTACTTATTCACAGCATGCTGAGCAAGGGCGTCAGCCACTGTCACTTGCATTGAAGAAATAGACCCAGAAAAGAAGTAAAGAAGGAAGTAAAGAAGTAAAGAAGTAAAGAAGGAAGGTTTCAAGCATCCCCAGATTAGAGGATCCTAGCCTGGGGAAGATAGGTCAGCCTATGGAACTGGTTAGGGGGACATGTTTTATTTTCTCTGCTTGGTCCTAAGCTAGCAGCAGGCCTATAATTTGGGCAGTTGTCACGTATTACTCGAACGTGGGCTATCTGAGAGGTCTGTTGCTATGGGACTCCTTGGCTTCTTGGAGCCATAATTAGAGACAGCATTCTGATTACTAGAGAGCAGGCTAGCTGCCCACACCTAGATGACAGGATTCTAGGAGAGTTGTTGTAGAGGTGGTCAGCGTTCTGTTTTGATGTACAGCTTGTCCTTGGCATACCTAGTCTCTTGGGCTTTTGTTGAAGTCTTTCCTGACCCTCACCTTGCCATCTGGAATCAGAGTAAGCATCTTGCATGGTCTTAAGGGAATAGGACATTTCTGTGTACTCAGGTACCACCATGTCCCCTCTATCCTGTCCACATTGTTCTCAGGATCCAGGTTCACTGATGCCTCTGTTTTCTGTTGCCATTCAAAACATAAAGGGTTAGGTAGATCACTCAGTTGGTAAAGTATCAGTAATGTATGCTGGGTATATGCCTGTAATCTCAGTTGTGGGAAGGTGCACGCCTGTAATATCAGTAGTGCTGGGGTACATGGCTATAATCTCAGTGATGGCGAGGAGACAGGCTTGCCCAATCAGTAAGCTCTAGGTTTGGTGAGATACCCTGCTTCAGAAATAAGGTGGAGAGCAATTGAGGAAGGCACTTAGTATGTGCTCCTGGTCTCCACCTGTGTGCATGTCTCAGGCATAAATGCACAGACACATGAACATATATTTTGAAAATAAATAAATAAATCTAGACCAAACACTACATCTGTGCTTCAGAAAGTGTCATAGCTCAGGCACTGAAGCTGACAGTTGGTACCTGTCTCCCAACTGCACCTGTCCTCGGGCTTCACAGGTACCCACCTTTATTGTGTGTATGTGTGTTGTAAATGTGTGTACAAAACCCCTCCTTAATCAAAAAAATAGCAAATGGAGCAGATTGAGTATATATTTTTGTCTTTCATGTTTTTATATAAACCAAATAGGGTCATATTTACATTGTAATGTGACTTCTTTTTTTTTAAAAACATAATTTCCTAAAAGTTGCCCCCTATTTGTATCTGAAAGGGCAGCACATTTTTGTTGTCGTCCTCATCAGCATCATCAACAACAACTTTTTTTCTTCTTTTTCTGAGACAGGGTCTCATTGTAGCCTAAGCCGGTCTTGAAACTGCTGTGTATCCAAGGATGTCCTTGTACATTTTATCCGCTTGCTTTGTACCTGCCAAGTACTAAGGCTAGAGACACATACCAACATGGACAGTTTGTACGGTGCTGGGCATTGAACCTGGGACTTTATGTATGCTGTGCAAGCAGTCTACCAACTAAGCCACGCCCTAGCCTCATGTCTTTCTAAAAACATGATTGCAAAGTAGTCCATTCTTTTTTTTTTTTTGACATTTTAATGCCTTTTTTATTATTAGATATTTTCTTTATTTACATGTAAATTTCTCCTTTCCCAGTTTCCCCTCCAAAAAACAAACAAAGAAACAAAAACAACAAAAACAAACCCCGTTGCCTCCCCCCTCCCCATGCCTGCCACTCCACCCTCTCCCACTTATTGGCCCTGGCATTCCCCTACACTGGGGCACAGAACCTTCATAGGGCCGAGGATCTCTCCTCCTATTGATGATTGAATTTGCAATCCTCTACTATACACGTGCTGCTGGAACACTAGACCCACCATGTGCAGTCCTTGGTTGGTGGTTGAGACCCTGGGAGCTCTGAGGGTACTAGTTAGTTCATATTGTTATTCATCCTAAGGGTCTGCAAACCCTTCAGCTCCATAGGTCCTTTCTCTAATTCCTTCATTGGGAACCCTGTACTCAGTTCAATGGATGGCTGTGAGCCTCTACTTCTGTATTAGAAAGGTACTGTCAGAGCCTCTCAGGAGATAGCTATATTTAGGCTGGCTTGTCCTTCCTTCAGTCCCTGTTCCATAGTTAATCTCTGCAACACCTTCCATGGGTATTTGGTACCCCCTTTTAAGAAGGAATGAAATGTCTACCTTTTGGTCTTCCTTCTTCTTGAGT
>NW_022196891.1:23475294-23481005 GCF_008632895.1 Mastomys coucha | reverse complement strand
TGGATGTTTTGGGTTAGGGTCTTTTTGCTTTTTGCATTTTCTTTGACTGTTCTTTCAATGTTGTCTATTTTATCTTCTGCCCCTGAGATTCTCTCTTCTATCTCTTGAATTCTGTTAGTGATGCTTGCATTTATGTTTCCTGACTTCTTTCCTAAGGATTTCTAATTCCAGAGTTGTCTCTTTTTGTGATTTCTTTATTGTTTCTACTTCCATTTTTAGGTCCTGGCTGGTTTTACTCAATTCCTTCACCTGTTTGTTTGTGTTTTTCTGCAATTCCTTAAGGGATTTTCGAGTTTGCTCTTTAAGTGCTTCTACTTGTTTACTTGTGATCTCCTGTAATTCTTTATGGGATTTTTTTGTTTCCTCTTTAAGGGCTTGTACCTCTTTATCTGTATTCTCCTGTATTTCCTTAAGGGAGTTATTCATGTCCTTCTTAAGTTCCTCTATCAGCATTGTGAGATACGATTTTAGATCTAATTCTTGCTTTTCTGGTGTTTTGGGATATCCAGGACTTGCTGCGGTGGGAGTACTAGGTTCTGATGAAGCCAAGTAGTCTTGGTTTCTGTTGGTAGGATTCTTGCATTTGTCTTTCGCCATCTCTTGATTTTTGGTATTAGATGGATGTTTTTAGTGTCTCTGACTAGAGTTTGTCCTGTCCCTGCCGCCCTGCGACTCCCCTGCGACTCATGGGGCCTGTGCCTCCTGTCTGGCTGCTCCCATCTTAGAAACTCTCTTGAGAGACAATGGCGGATCTCACCTGAGTCTCTGGGTTAAAGTGCTCCCTGGAGGTAGGCCCTCCACTTGCAGGGAAGGGGCAGAGAAGGTCGCTGATCCACCTCTGTCACTCGGAAGCTGAGAGGATCCTGTCCCTGTCACCCTGCAAGTCCCCTGCGACTCGTGGGGCCTGTCAAAGCAGTCCATTCTTATGCCACAAACTATTTAGTCTTCTCCTTAAAAAATGTATGTGTGTGCATGCATGTGTGTGTGTGTGTGTGTGTGTGTGTGTGTGTGTGTGTGTATGCTTAAGTGTATGAATGTTTGTGAGCATGCACACACAGAGCAGAGTTTAAACCTCAGGTGTGATTTCTCACAGGCCATCCACCTTTATTTTTACTTTTTTTTTTTTTTTTTTTTTTTTTTTTACTTTATCTGCATTTATTTTATGCTGAATTTATTCCCATGCCATGAGTTTTTGTTTCTTCAGTTTCTTCTGGGATATCATTTTCTTCTGTGCCAACTCCTCTTCTGACTTTGGAACAATCTGCTCCTTCTCAGTGAGGATCATCTCCACGTGGCAGGGGGAGCTCACGCATGGTTAATCCGGCCATGAGCTCTGTAGGTTCCTCAGCGCATCTCAGGTGCCTTGTTCACCTGGATGTGTTCAATGACTAGAGAATCCACATCTAAACTCTTGAGTTCAGCATTACTCTCTGCATTTTTAAGCATGTGCAGCAAAAACTCAGCATTCTTTTTTGGCCACCGTCCCTGTGTTCATCCCCTCTGTTTGGCCTGGGCGCACCTACCAACTCCATCATTATACCGCCAGAATGGCATACATTGCTTCTTCAAAGTGACATCCTTCAGATACTTGGTGGCTTTGTGGATATGCATGCCCTTGATGGCCTGGGCAGTTTCCCGGGTGTTCTTAAAGTGAACACGGAGGTTTGAACCTCTTGATTTGCATGATTTTGTGGGGTTTTCCGGGTCGAGGGAGAAGCGAACCATCTTCACGGGTCACCTCTGGCCGCTTACAGGAAGAGTTATTTTTACTTATTTTTAATTACATACTTGTTTTATTGTTTAGTGTGCATGTGTATGTGTACCATGTGGCACACATGGGAAGGTCAGAGGACAACTTGTGGAGTAGGTTTTCTTCCTCCACCATGTGGGCTCTGAGGCTCAAACTCAGTTCATTGATCTTGACTAACACATCCACCAGCAGAGCCAGCTCTTTGATCCCGACCTTTCTTTTTGAGACAAGAGCGTTTGCTACTGTGGATCTCATCAAGTAGGCTAGACTGGCTGGCCATTGAGCCCCAAGAATCCACCTGTCTTTCTTTCCCCAGTTCTAGGATTATAATCACACAGCATTGCATCCAGTTTTTAAAATGTTGATTCTGGGGACCAAACTCAGGTCTTTATGCTTACAGTTCAAACACTTTACTGATTGCTGTCGCATAGTGTCCTCCTCTCCAGCCTTAGTGGCTTTTTGACCCTACTTGTCCTCTGAGTTTCCTGGTTAGCATCCTCAAGGTCTGAACTACTTTTCCCCTGGTAGGACAGGGTCAGCTTCTTTGTCTGGAGTCTCAAACTCAGACTTGAAGTTTAGGGCAGAAGAGCAGACAGAATGTGGGTCTTAGCAATACATGATGAGGTAGGCTCCCTAGCTCTGGTGACCATGGGTCCTTAGATCTCTCGCATGCCTGTTGGGGCTCATCCTCCAAATCTCTGCTCATCCTTTATATGTCCTAGTTTCATTTCTGTAATGTGATAAAGTACACAGACAAAAGCAACAAAGGACAGGAAGGGTTTATCTGGCTTACAGTTTCAGGTTCCAGTCCACCACTTTGGAGAAGTTAAGGCAGAAACTCAAGAATCTCATAGCATCCACAGTCAAAAGCAGAGAGAAATGAAAGAAGCAATGCTTCTAGCTGATTCTCTCCCATCTCATATAGTTCAGGACCCCTCCCTTGGGGATATCATCACCCACGATGGGCCAGGCCCTCCTACAACAGTTAACAATCAAGGTAATCCCACACGGTCATACCCGTGAACCTACCTGGTAAAGGCAATCCTCGATGAGACTCTCTCCCAGGTGATTCTATGTTGTAGGAAGTTGACATTTAAAACTAATCATCGCATCTAGATCTTTGGGCCGTATGGCAAGGGTCCCATCTGTAAGGGACATCTGAATAAAGCTGATGAAACATGGACTGATGTATCCCAGGCAGATACAGAGAAGGTTGGGAATGGTCTCTGCCTTCATCAGCAGGGGTCCAGTCTTTCTCACGCCTCAGTTTTTAGCTGCTTGCAACTAGTTCCATTGAAAGGACTGTTGGTACACATGTCAAAGTACTCTTTTCCACCGTATGGCACTTGGTGACTCAGATCTTCAGGCTTGGTGGCAAGCCTCTTTACCCTCTGAGCCATCTTGCTGGTCCAAGAATTTCCTCTTTACTACAGTGTCTTGTTTTACAGTGTTGAAAGGCTAGCACATATGTGACCTTACTCTCCCCTTGTAACAGTGCAGTCAGGAAAATTGGACAGGGCAGCAGCCATATTTATCTTTTAACAACTGAAAAGCAGCCCAGATGAGCTAAGGGACTTGGTCAAGATTATACTCAGTTTGTGGTAGGACTGGGCTTGGAACTTAGATCTCGTAGCTCATGTTCTACAGCTCTGATGCTTACTTTTAAAAATATTTATTTTGATTATTTCTGTTATTTACGTGTGTGAATGTGCACATGCCCATGTGGCTGCCTAAGGAGGCTGGATGAGGGTGTCAGATCTCAGGAGCTAAAGGTCTTTATGAGCTGTCCAATGTGGGCATTGTCCAACATGAGCAGCAAGCAAGCATGCCTAACCACTGAGCCATCTTCCCAGGCTCCTCATTGCTTTGGTCCATAATCTTTGTGCTCAGGGGCTGGGTATTTATTTTTCCTTTCATATTAATTCCTTCTTAGTACCACTCGGTGATGGGTGAATCTTTATTGCCAACTTGTATACAGAGCTTAGAATCACCATGGTAACATACTCCTCCAGCTGTGTATGAAGGATTCCAGAGAGGGTTAATTGGAGTGGGAAGACCCACCTAGAGTGTGCACAGCACCATCTCGTGAGCTGGGGTCCATCAGTGAATAAAAAGAAGAAAGCAAACTGCTTTCTTCAACTGCTTCTTGACTACAGACAAAACGTGACCAGCCATCTCACACTCCTGATGTCATGCCTTCCCTGGCCACGAGTGACTGTACCTTCAAACTGAGAGCCCAAATAAATCCTCCCCTCCCAAGCTGCCTTCGTTGGGCATTTTGCTTCAGGGATGAGTAAAGTAACTAATAGGTACTCATACAATAAATGCTGATTATTTGATTAATAAGTCATGCTGGAAAGCCACATACAAGTTATCTAAATACCATAACAATTAAAAGGTATAATTTATCATGGTTATGTAAAAGGAGCTCTGGTGCAGTAGAAGCTGATTGCTTTAGCGTCGTTTGGGAGACGTAGGTCACCGACAGAAAATGTAAAGTACACCCATTAGTGTGTGATTAGCCTACTTGGTGTCTTGTAAAGTTTGCCAATCACTTCCATCCCTATGATCTCCGGTGGTCTTCAGGGAACCTCTCCTGAGGTGTGCTGAGCAAGTATCAGTATCAGGGGTAGAAGTTGGAGCATTTCTGTCCCCCCAGCACCTTGGGAATAGAAGTGCCAAGGGAAGCACAGCCCCGTCAACGTACGGGTACAAACGTGCTCTGTTTATATATAGAGAAGACAGGGCACAATTGCCTTCAGCAGTGGGTGGGTGTAGGTCACTGTGTCCACCCCGCAGCTAACATGGAATAGCAAGCTGGAACACGCCTGGACTTGCGTACTATACAGACTTCAGTCCCGCTCCACAACGGGCAGATAGAGCAGTGGAATAGGCCAGATGGTATGAGATGTACAGGTTTAAACAACACAAATGGGCACCCGATCATTAAGGGGGAACAGGCTAGACATTCCCACTCAGGAAAAACCACCAAGCACAAGCTATGGGAGCTCTGTCTCTAAGTCAAATGATCGTACCTAGGGCTCGGGAGGGGGACAAAGCATGACTGCACAATGAGACTGCCTTTCTCGACAAGGAAGCAAAGGCATCATTGAAATCCAGGTTTGCACAGACCCAGCCCTTTGGATACTCACTATTCCATTTGAACCTCCAAATAAGAGAACTTATATCTCCTAGGTGCTATAGATGGGCTCAGTCAGCAGTTCCAGAGACAAGCCTGGAGCTAGGATGGTGAGATGATAGGTCCTTATAAGGGAACTCTACAGCCTATTGTTAGACTTGCTACTGCTTCTTGGTTGCTTCAGTATGCAACCAAGTCATCAGGATGCTGCCCAGCCCTCAGGGATGGCAGGATGCTGCCTGGCCCTCAGGGATAGTAGGATGCTGCCTGGCCCTCAGGGATGCTAGGATGCTGCCCTGCCCTCAGGGATGGCAAGATGCTGCCTGCCTGGTCCTCAGGGATGGCAGGATGCTGCCTGGCCCTCAGGGATGGCAGGATGCTGCCTGGCCCTCAGGGATGGCAGGATGCTGCCTGGCCCTCAGGGATGCTAGGATGCTGCCCTGCCCTCAGGGATGGCAAGATGCTGCCCGGCCCTCAAGGATGTTAGGATGCTGCCTGGCACTCAGGGATGCTAGGATGCTACCCAGCCCTCAGGGATGGTAGGATGGTGCCCAGCCATCAGGGATGCTAGGATGGTGCCTGGTCCTTAGGGATGGCAGGATGCTGCCTGCCTGGTCCTCAGGGATGGTAGGATGCTGCCCGGCCCTCAAGAATGTTAAGATGCTGCCTGGCTTTCAGGGATGGCAGGATGCTGCTTGGCCCTCAGGGATGCTGCCTGAGTCCTTAGGGATGGCAGGATACTGTCTTCCTGGTCCTCAGGTGTAGGAAGCCATTTCATAAGCACATCGCCATTAAAAGATGGCATTTGGCTTGCCGTTAGTA
>NW_022196891.1:23459349-23461975 GCF_008632895.1 Mastomys coucha | reverse complement strand
GTTTGTACTGCAGAAGGATCCGTGTGTGCCGCGTCTTTCCTGCCGGCGGGAGATAGCGCGGGACACTCAGGGATGGCAGGATGCTACCTGGCCCTCAAAGATGTTAGGATACTGCCCAGCCCTCAGGGATGGCAGGATGCTGCCCGGCCCTCAGAGTTCCAGGTTGTCTGTTTGCCAGCTTGGGTGGGTTAGCTGCCTTCCCTCTCCTTGGCAACGTACCACTCATGCCAGATTACTGAATGCACAAAGTTTATTGAAGTTTCATAAAAAATGGAAGGCAATTACACCCCAGGCCCCAAAACACTCCAATTCTCAGCTGTTCTTGTGTTAGAGTTCTGCTAAGCACTTTTCTCCGCAGGGAACGTCTGATTCATCCACTGTAAGCCCCATATAGGAGGAGTCTCTCCATTGCAGGCACTGATAGTGCCTCCATATTCCTCCATATTTTTTCCTTATTTTAATTTTTAAAGCAATCTGTTGCTCTACTTTCCTAAACTTTCTTTTTCCAGAATCTGCTTTGGAAGGCTTAACTGCAGTCCTACAGTTTTTATACCTGCTTTCTGAGAGAGATCCCTCTCTAGGGTTGAATTCTTTCTCAGTGCAGGTACAGTCAAATCTTATTTCATGTATCAGTTTACATTCCTTCTTATGAATATTCCCATTTTACAGACAAGAAAACTGAGGCTCCAAGGCTTCCAGTAATTTTATGAACATCAAAACCATGAGCTCCTTTTGAGGGTTGTCCCTTCTTTATATTTTCTTGGGGAGATTTCAGTATTGAGTATCTTTTGTGATCCTATGGAACTGAATCCTGTTTTATTTTTATAAGTAAAATGTCTAAGCGGTTATCTCACAGAACACTTCCCACTTACTGGCTACAGCACAGAATTCAAGGAGCAGTGTCTTGGCGCTAAGAAGGAACAAGGTCCGCAGCAGCCATGGTTAGCAGAGCCAACCCAGGCTCCTTATATTCCTTGTAAAAATAATTGTCTCATTTATTTTCACCTTCACCACCCAAGTCTGTTGCCAAGGTCAAGTTCAGGATGCCAGTGCATTGCACTGGCACCAAGTTGACCCCTTAAGAATAAGTCTCATCATGTAGACAGAACAAAGTACCCAGGCCAGTGTCCTGTCAGGTAGCCATCGGCGATGAGGGGTTGGAGGCTGGAAATGAGCAAGATAAAGGTTCATCCTTGAGAAAAGTGCAAGACGGATCAACGTTCAGTTGCACTGGAAGGATGTCACGGGTGTCACGTATGTTCGATGGACGCCGAGAGGCCTTCTTATTAAGGGAAGTCTAATGTCTAGCAGAATGGAATCCTAGCACATCTACTCAGCACTGAATTAAATCGTCACCTTTTCCTCCCTCGCCAGGTAAACATTTCTTCTCCAGCGGTCAGCCTGCTGCTGTCAGGAGGCAATGACTAAGTGCGAGAAAATCCTCACAGACAAGTTTCGCTCCAATGCACAAATTACATCACGGGATAATAACTGGGAGAGAATGTATGGTGGCAGGTCATTGATTTATGAGGCCAGCTTAGGGGAAGGAAATGAAGACGAAGGATCTTCGGAGGTTGATTATACATGTTTAGCAAAGATGAATGAATGGCTGTCACTAATTAGGTTTTCTTATCCAGCTGTTATTTACGCGTCGAGGTACAGTGCCAGATACCAAAGAGGCTACAGTACACACAGCACTGCTCATCTTTAAGGGGCTCTGAGCAGGTGAGTGCATCCAACATGGCCTCACAGCTTCGGCTGTGAGTGAATCAAAGTCCAGGGTGCTCCAAGGGCAGAGACCTCTGTCTTGAGGGTTCTGGTGGTTTGAATCTGCTTGGCCCATGAGAAATGGCACTATTAGGAGGCGTGGCCTTGCTGGAGAAAGTACGTCACTGTGGGGCTGGGTTTTGAGGTCCTACTCTTAAGCTCTGCCCAGGGCGGAAGAGAATCTCCTCCTGGCTGCCTTAGGATCAAGATGTAGAACTCACACTTCCTACTCCAGAATGTCTGCCTGCTTCCTGCCATGGTGATAATGGACCGAACGGCTGAAACTGTAAGCCAGCCAAATTAAATACTTTCCTTGATAAGAGTTGCTTTGAGGCCCTCTCTTGCTCCCCATGTTTGCATCTAAATCAAGATGTGAGTGAGCTCTTGCGCTAGTGGTGGTGTTGCAAGCCTTCAATCCCAGCACTCAGGAGGCAAAGGCAGGCAGAAAGCCAGCCTGGTCTACAAGGCGAGGTCCAAGATAACAAAGGCTGGCTACGCCTGTCTGTCTGGGCTGGGGTCCAGAGCAGACTTGGGCGCAAGCTCCGCAGCTAGTCCCACAACACCCAGAGGAAGCTCCACTCTCAGGCACTCTGACACACCCAGGATCAGAGGTGAGCAGGAACCAACATCTGTCCCAACACTGGGAGTAACCGGGTCCAGTAGGACCAGGCACACAGGAACTCCACCAGCCCAGTGACTCGGGTTCCTTTCCATCTGTCTGGGCTGGGGTCCAGAGCAGACCTTGGGCACAAGCTCTGCAGCCAGTCCCACAATACCCAGAGAAAGCTCCACTCCCAGGAGCTCTGACATACCCAGGATCAGAGGTGAGCAGGAACCAACATCTGTCCCAACACTGGGA
>NW_022196891.1:23448573-23456173 GCF_008632895.1 Mastomys coucha | reverse complement strand
TTAATATGCTTGGAGTTATTTAAAATTTATATTGAGAAAAATGTATTTTCACTATTGCTATAGACGAGTACCTATATAAGACTGCTAAATTGATTGTTGTTTTATATCAAACAATTTTTATAACACTTATTTTTATTGTTATAATATTCTATAAATTTTAAGGAATATGACAAAAAAGATATTGTAGGTATTGAAGGGGGGTCTCTGGGTGGAGCAGTGGTACAAAAGGGAAACAAGAATGTGATTCAATTATATTTAATTGAAATATGTTTTTAAATGTTAACAAATTCAGATAAATTGAAATCATGTAACTTTTCTCATCATAATGCAATAAAAGTTTTAAAAAAAAAGAGTTGCTTTGATCATGATGTCTCTTCAAGCAGTAAACCACACTAAGACAATGGTCAAGGAGAATCTTGACCAATGTTCAAGAATTTTATCACTAGGGTCAAACCTATTATGATTATTTTGCTAATTGGACATAGTATTGGATTGCCTTCTGAAGGCATATCTCTATGCCCATAAACTCAGGTAGCTCTCATAGCCCATGAGAGAAGTGTATTTGTGCAGTGGATAGCAGTCAGTTCAGAGACTCACAACCAGTCACATTGCAGAGAGTACGTGTCTATGGAACACTCAGCCACCAACGGGACTTCTGTGTCACACCTCTCCCCTCTAAGGCTTACTGGGAGAACGTCCTGTGAGAAGGTATGAAACAATTGTAAAGAGCTAGAGGTTGAGGAGAACTGGGGACTCTGAAACGAGGTCTTCTTAATGTCGCAGGACGACTGCATTCAGGAAATCCCAGCAGTCGTGGTTGCCTGCACACAGCCCGTAGAAGACCAACTCAGTCCCCATCCTGCCCTGAGTCTGGGAGAAGCATACCAATCTCCAGCTAGTGATAGCTGATGACTGCTAGTTGGGAGAGAGTTGGTTATCCTTAGGGATGTGCTCCCATGGAAGGTTTCCCATGTGCTACTTGAGGGCCCTCATATCCATGCATACAGGATACATTGGTTGAGCAAAGTGGGTTATTAAAAACAAGAGAAGACATGCATTTAGAAGGCAGTATGGAGAGAATTGAAGGGGGCGAGAGCAGGGGAATATGAAATTCACTGTACAAAATTGTACAATGTACAAAATTCATGAAGTAATTCTCAAAGAATAAATAAAAATGCCACACAAGGAGCTTCTCTGAGCTAATATATGGGAGGCCAAGGGAGAGGTTGTAGGTACCTACCCGAGTAAAGAGAGCAGCCAAGGTCAGAGGTTAGAAGAGGACTAGTGGGTGAGAATGAGCAAGTATGGGTGGGAGAGGAGTTGTATTTGCCAGAGTTCTCTAGAGGAGCACAGCTGGGGAGTGGCTATCTATCACAAAGAGGATTTGGTACATTGGCTTACAGGATCTGATCTGGGCAATCAAACAATGGCCAGCTGCACTCTGTAGGGGCTGAAATCAGCAGGGTAGCTGGAAGCCTCAGAAACCATTGTCTGGGGCTGAAGTTTTAGAGGATTCCAGCAGCAACAGTGGCGGTGGCAGTGGCAGTGGCAGCAGCAGAGATAGATGCTGTAACCCACCAAGGACTATACATGGTGGGATTGATTGTTCTGGCAGTATGTGTATAGTAGAGGATTGCAAAGTTGATCATCAATGGAAGGAGAAGCCCTTGGTCCTGTGAAGGTTCTGTGCCCCAGTGTAGGGGAATGCCAAGGCCGATAAATGGGAGAGGGTGGGGTGGGAAGCACGGGGAGGGGGAGGCAACAGGGGTTTGTTCTTGTTGTTTGCTTTTGTTTGTTTGTTTATTTGTTTTTTGGAGGGGAACTGAGAAAGGAGAGATCATATGACATGTAAATAAAGAAAATATCTAGTAAAAAAAGCAAAAAAGAGAAAACAACAACAAAACAAAAAGAATCTGCTTTGCATTCAAGAAGAAGAAGAAGAAGAAGAAGAAGAAGAAGAAGAAGGAGAAGAAGAAGAAGAAGAAGAAGAAGAAGAAGAAGAAGAAGAAGAAGAAGAAGAAGAAGAAGAAGAAGAAGAAGAAGAAGAAGAGAAAGCAGGCAGGCCCAGTGTCGCTTTTTCATTGGGTTTCTTTATAACTGGGGATTGTGCAGACTGACAGGAAGGCTTTTCCTCATCAGTTAGTCCTGGAGACTCCTGGAAATGCCTTTCACAGAGTCACCGAGAAGAACATCTCATAGCTGATTTCAGACTCCACCAAGATGACCCCCTAAGAGTAATCACCACAGGAGAGAAAAATATTTAAATTTTAACCGTGTCAAGACATAACTGTTCTGGGAATATCTAAATTAGAAAACAGATCTCATGTCTGGGGATGAAGAGGTGAAATGTATGCTGGCAGCTACTCAATACCACGAGCCTGGAACTGGAACTCCATTGAGCTGAGTGTCCAGGTGTGTGGTCAGAGATGAATGAACTATTGTATCCAGCAGCACAGAGATCAAGAATGGACCATTTTGCCATCTTTTCTCTCTATTCTCCATGTCAGTATCGCCTCTCTATTCTCTGCGATCTCTGCAGTGTGAAATTTTATCCACCTTCTTGTTTTCCCTGTGAAGACATTGTCACGGTGCTTTTGTTTATCACAGGGTACAGCACTAGGTTGACACAGGTGAGGGGTCCAGCTTCTCCAGGAGTGCAGAGTGGGCCTCACTTCCCTCTATAGCTGGGGTAGCCCAGCTTCTGCTCAGCAAGCTAAATATGATCAGAAAACAAAAAGAGTCCACATGCATACTGTGTTTAACAAATCTGTATTCAGTGAAAACCTTTGAATTAGCTAATAGCATCTGGAAGTGACGAAACATAGATGAAGATTTTTAAAATACACACATAATTAAAAATAAAATAAATCTTACACACACACACACACACACACACACATACCCTCCCAGGAGATTCAGAACCATGGTTTCTGCATGTTTGAAAGCTTCTAAGCAGCATTCTCTCCCTTTGAGGAACACGGCTGTCCAGTTTCACACGTTTTCCTTCCCCCTTGCTCATCCTAATTACTGGACTCCTGCATACAGTGAGGCCAGGGGAGATGGTTCCATTAGCTGATCTTTCCCTCATGTTTGTATAGGACAAGAGTCCCCTAAGACATGAGGCACCTCCTTTCTCAAAGTCCTGTGGGATATGAATGTTGGGGTCGGTTATTGGGAAGTGAGTGTTTTTATAACGCTGTTTTAAATTCCACGACTGTCAAAGTCTATGGACTGAGGAGATGGGAAAGAGGCATCTCTAAAGGAGGGAACAAACACAAGCAGCAGATACAGAGAAAGAAATGAAGGAAGAAAAATACTAGGGAAAAGAGAAATAACAAAAAGAAGGCAAAAGAGGGGACTCGTATCTCCAAATAATGATTGCTTATCTTCATATCTTCCCAGGGTAAGCAGGCAGGCTATTTGGCACACATCCTTAATACTGGCACTAGGAAGGGGGTGGGGTGGATCTCTTTGAGTCCGGGACTAGCCTGGTCTAAAGAATAATTTCCAGTGCCCATGGAGGCCTGGGGAGAATGTGATCCAGTGGTTGTTAGCTGCTTTTTCTCCGTGTTGACTGAACCCACAGAAATAGCAGACAGTCTACGGACATGGAGTGGAACTTTCAAAAACAATGGAGGATACCAAGAGAACAAGACCCTCAAAATCAACATGATCAAGGCTTCTTTGAACTCACAGAGACAATAACAGCATATACTGGGCCTGAGTGGGTCTGTGCCTGGTGCTTTGCTATGTATTATGGCTTCCAGTTTAGTTGTTTGACGGGATTCTGGAGTGTGGTAATGAGTGGGTCTCTGATTTTTATGCCTGCTCTTGGTCCTTTTCTTCTGTTTATCTTACCTAACTCCAATAGTTTCTTGTTTATTCTTAGTTTGTTATATTTTCTTATTATCACTTAAAAATAGCCTGAAAGCTCTCAGGGCAAGCTCCCAGAACAGCCATCTTTTCTCATAGTGCAGTCATGGGTAGCCAATGAAACCAAGAGTAATGTTGGAAGAGGCCTCCTGACCCTACATGACAGCAGATGGGAGCTGAGTGAGTTAGAGTAGGAGGACATGGTACTCTGTGGGTTTCCTTGGCCATGCACTCCCTGGGAAAGCATCTCTGGCCATCTTGTGGTGCTTTGACAATTCTCTATCTTTGAAGAGCCTAAGATTTTCTGCTGAGCCTCAGGTGGGAGGTGAAGCCTTGGACAGGAAGATTGGGGTGGGGAGACATGCTTATGGATTGTGAAATTCATCTACAGAAAGAAATTTTCCATCTTTGCAAAGGGTTAGGGATGTTTCTGCTGGATCTTTCTGGAACTGAAATGTGAGTTTGGGAGATCTTTTCTGCTCTCTCTGTTCCCCCAGGCCCAATCCCTCAGTCTCATTCCTAACCCTGCAACAGAACACCGGCTGTAGCCGCCTTTCCTCCTGCCTACATCTTTGGATCCCCAGACCACCCTTCCTAATCTCCAACTTGTCACCATATCCCAGTCTTGAACTCTAGCAGACACCTCCTGCTCAACTCCAGGCACACCTGCCAGAAAACCAAGTAGGCTATCTACAGACCTTCCCTTCTATCTCTCTGTTCCAATACCAGCAGGCATTGTCTATGAACACACTAGCTGAGCAGGCCAATGAAACAGGTAACAGCCTTCATACTCTCCAAAAGTCCAGAGAAGAATCAGAAACCAAGGAACAAAGCATTCACTCAGGAACAACAAACTTAGAAATCAGCACCTTGATCTGTAATCATTGCTAGCCCAGATGCCAGTGTAAGAACACAATAACAGAACAAGGCAATATGTCTCCACTAGAGTGCAAATATCCTACCAGAGCAGGCTGTGAACTTTCCCACATAGCTGAAGCACAAGAAAAGGACCTTAAAAGCAACTCTATCAAGATGATAGCATCCTTGAAGAGGAAATGAATAATTCCCTAAAGAAATCTGTGAAAAAACAATTAACAAACAATTGGAGGAAATTAATAAATCCCTTAAAGAAAACCAAGAATGGACAACCAAAGACTTGAAGGAAATGTATACAACTCTTCAAGAACTGAAAATGAAAATAGAAGCAATAAAGAAAACACAAACTGAGGGAATCCTGGAAATGGAATCCAAACAGGAACTACAGAACTATAGAACACAAGAGATGGAAGAGAAAATCTCAAGCACTGAAGATACCATAGAAAAAAACAGATGCATTGCTCAAAGAAAATGTTAAATATAGAAAATTCCTGATACAAAACATACAGAAAAATCTGTCACACTATGAAATGACCAAAATTAAGAATAACAGGAACAGAGAAAGAAGAATCTCAACTCAAAGGTCAGACAAAGTATCAACAAAATTATAGAAGAAAAACGTCCTAACCTAAAGAAGGACATACCTATAAAGATACAAGAATCTTACTGAACACCAAATAGATTGGGCCAGAAAAGGAAGTCCCCATTGCCAAATAATAATCAAAACAATAAAATACAGAATAAAGAAATATTATTTAAAACTGCAATGGAAAAGGGCCAATATATAAAGGCAGACTTATTAGAATTACTTGTGATTTCTCAATAGAGGCTCTAAAAACCAGAAGAGTCTGGACAGATGTGCTACAGACTCTAAGAGACCATAAATGCCAGCCTAGACTATTATACCCAGCAATACTTTCAAGCATTATAGATGAAGAACATAAGATATTTATGACAAAATTAATTTGACAATATCTGTATAAATCAAGTGGGAGCTAGCAGACGTTATGAAGCAAATGCACCTAACTGATACTTTCATAACAGTTTACCCAAACTCCAAAAATATACCTCCTTCTCAGCATCTCATGGAACTTTCTCCATAACTGACCACATACTCAGACATAAAACAGTCTCCACAGATCTAAGAAAATCAAAATAACTTCCTGCATCCTAACAGATCACCATGGATTAAAGCTGGATATCAATAACAACAGAAACAACAGAAAGCTTACAAACTCATGGAAACCGAACAACTCTCACTGAATGAAAAATGGGTCACAACAGAAATAAAAAGTTAAAGACTTTCTAGAATTCAATGGAAATAAACCCACAGCATAGCAAAATTTAAAGGACACAATGAAAGCTGTGCTAGGAGGAAAGTTCACAGTACTAAATGACTACATAAAGAAATTGGAGCGATCTCACGCTAGCATCTTAACAGCACACCTGAAAGCTCGAGAACAAAAAGAAACAAGCACATCCGAGAGGAGTGTGGCACGAAATAATCAAACTGAGGGCAAGAATCAATAAAATAGAAACAAAGAGAACAATAAAAAAAATCAATGAAACAAAGAGAAGTCTGTTTGAGAAAATCAACCTGAGAAACAGTCCTTATCCAAACTAACTGAAAGATGGAGAAAGAATATCTAAATTGACAAAATCAGAAATGAAGGGGGTGGGGAAGGAGGCTTAACAACAGACATGGAGGAAATCCAGAGAATCATAAGGCCATACTTTAAAAACCTGTACTCCACCAAACTTAAAGAACTTGAAAAGAAATGGATAATTTTCTTGATAGTTTCCACTTCTCAAAGTTAAACAAAGACCGTACAAACAATTTAAATAGATTTATAACTCCTAGTGAAATAGAAGTAGACATTAAAAATCTTACAACTAAAAAAGCCCAGGGTCAGATGGTTCTAGTGCAGAATTCTACCAGACTTCCAAGAAGAGTTGACACCAATAATACACAAATTATTCCCCAAAACAGAAAGAAAAGAAATACTGCCAACTCATTTGAGGAGGCCACAGTCACCCTGACACCTAAACCATAATAAGACTCAACAAAGAAAAAGAATTACATACCAATTTCCCTTTGTGAACATGGATGCAAAAATACTCAAAATACTTGGAAACCATATGCAAGAACACATAGAAAAGATTATCCACCATGATCAAGCAGGCTTCATCTCAGAGATGATGAAGCAGATCAATAAACAAAAACCAGTAAGTATAATCCATCATAAAACCACACTGAAAGAAAAAAATTACATCTCATTAGATGCAGACAAAACCTTTGACAGAATCCAACAAATCTTCATAATAAAATTTTTGGAGAGATTAGGGATATAAGGGGCATAATAAACATAGTTTATAACAGGCCCATAGCCAACATCAAATTAATGGAGAGAAACTCAAAGAAATTCCACTAAAATCAGGACCAAGACAAGATTGTTCCCTCTTTCCATATCTATTTAATATAATACTTGAAATTTAGCTAAAGCAATAAGACAACTAAAGATGACCAAGGGGATACAAATTGTAAAGACATCAAAGTATTGGTTTTTGCAAATGATATGGTAGTATACATGAATGATCCTAAAAATTTCATCAGGTAACTTGTATCACTGGTAAACTTTTTCAGTGATGTGGCTGTATATAAGACTAGTTCAAAAAAATAGTAGCCCTTCAATATACAAATGAGAGACTAAAAAGTAATCAGGGACACAACAACTTTTACAATAGCCTCAAATAATATATAATACTTTGGCATAACTCAAACCAAGCAAGTGAAATACTTATGTGATAAAAAGTTCAAGCCTTTAAGATGGAAAGATCTCTCATCTTCATA
>NW_022196891.1:23437188-23448563 GCF_008632895.1 Mastomys coucha | reverse complement strand
AAAGGCATGCGCCACCACCGCCCGGCTGATCAGTTGGATTTACATAGTAAAAATGGCCATCCTATCAAAAGCAATCTACAGATTCAATTCAATTCCCATCAAGATCCCATCACAATTCTTTACAGACCTTGAAAAGAAAATACTCAGCTTCATATGGAAAACCACAAAACCCAGGATAGCTCAAACAATCCTGAGCAATTAAAAAACTACTGGAGATATCACTATCCCTGATTTCAACTTGTACTTCAGAGCTATAATAATTACAACTACACGGTATTGGCATAAAAACAGACACATTGATCAGCGTAGCTGAATTGAAGACATAGACATAAGATAGATACCTGATTATTTTTTTATAAATAAGCCAGAAATATACACTGGAAAAAAGATAGCATCTCCAACAAATCATGCTGATCAAAATGATGCCTGCATGTAGAAGAGTGCAAATGTAATAATGTGTACCACACTGCACAAAACTCAAGTCCAAGTGGATCAAAGGCCTTAACATAAAACCAGATACATTGAAGATGACAGAAAAGAAAATGGGCAGCCAGGTATGGGGGTACATATCTTTAATCCCAGCACCTGAAGCAGAAGTAAGCAGATTTCGGAGTTCAAGGCCAGCCTCTTCTACATATCAAGTTGAGGAAAGCTAGGGTTACACAAAGAAACCAAACCAAAAAAAAAAAAAAAAAAAAAAAAAAAAAAAAAAAAAAAAAAAAAAAAAAAAAAAAGAAAGAAAGAAAAAGAAAATAAAGGAAGAAGAGAAAAAAGAAAGAAAGAAGAAAATAAAGAAATTGGGGGAATAGCCTTGAAAACATTGGCACAGGAAATGACTTTCTGAACCGAACACTGATAGTGCAGGCAATAGGTCAATAATTAATGAGTAGGATCTCATGAAACAGAAAAGCTTCTGAAAGGCAAATGACACAGCCAATGAGGCAGCCTACAGAGCGGGAAACCAACTCTACACCCAAAAGAGGACTAACATGTAAAATATATAAAGAACTCAGGAAACTAGGTATCACAAAACCAAATGATGAAATTAAAAGTGAGGTACAGATCTAAATAGGGGATTCCCAACAGAAGCATCTCAAGTGGTTGAAAACACCTGAAAAAACGATCGATCGACATCCTTAGCCATCAGGGAAATGCCAATCAAAACTACCTTGTGATTTCATCTACACCTGTCAGAGTGGCTAAGATAAAATCCACAAGTGATATTTGGAGCAAGAGGAATACTCTTCTATTGCTGGTGGGAGTGCAACCTTATGTAGCCAATATGTAAATCAATGACAGTTCCTCAGAAGGCTGGGAATCAAATTAATCTCCCTCAAGACCCAGCTATACTCAAAAAAAAAAAAAAAAAAAAAAAAAAAAAAAAACCACTCCATGCTACCGTAAGGACACTTGCTTGACAATGTATGATTAGAGTAGCTTTATTCATAATAGCCATAAACTGAAAACAACCTAGATCTCCCTCAACTGAAGTACAGATAAAGAAAATGTGGTACATCTGAACAATTGAGTATTACTCTGCTGTTAAAAAAAATAACATGAAATTTGCAGGGAAACTGATGGAACTGGAAAAAAAAATTTAACCTGAACTCGGCAGCCCAGACCTATAAAAGACAGACGTGATATGCATTCACTTATAAGTGGATATTAGTTATTAGGTAAAGAAAATCACACTATAATCCACAGACCCAGAGAGGCCTTACAAAGAGGGCTGTAGAGGGAAGGTTCTAGGGAGGATGAACAGATCTTCCTGGGAAGGGGAAAATTTGTGGCTGTACTGGGGGCATGTGGGGCTGGGATCATGAGGGATCAGGTGTGGAGGGAGATGTGGAGGGAGAGAGTACAGATGACTAGAATTGGGGGCATTTAGGGGGCAATGTGGAAACCTAGTGCAGTGGAAACTTCCTTGAACCTATGAGGGTGACCCTAGAGAGAACTCCCTCTGTAACCAGGCAAGGTTTCCAGTGGTAGGACTGGGACACCAACCCAGCCACTGGTTGCCCAAACCTTCCTGAAACCTATAAGGACTCCTCATAATGGGAGACTCATAGTCATCTTTTATAAGCCTGGGTTGCATTCAGTTGAATTGTTTCACCAGTGAAGTCCCATAGAAATCTCTAAACAACCCAAGCTGATGCTAAGACAAAAGATTCCTCTCTGCAAAATGAGGTCCCCATTGCTGAAGTCAACATTCACACAGCTCATGCTAGTCATGGAGAGCTCATTTAACAACCTGGTGCCTGAATGGAGCCTCTACCCCTATGTTCAACGTCTCTTTGCTTGGGAAGGTACTCTGCAGTACACCAAGCCAGCCACAACTGTGACTTTTAATCTGTCCAACTGTCCAAGATATGCTAGGGTAATGGTAACACAGAAGTCGTGGGAGTAACCAATCAATGTCTGATTTGACTTGAGGTTCACTCCACGAGAAGGAGTGCATACCCAACACTGCTTGGGTAAGCAAGAACCAAAGACAAGATAGCCCAAAGACCTAGAATAGAACCAAACACAACTGGTTAAAACCAAAACAAATCAGTAAAACGATTCTTACTGATATTCTGCTATATTCATAGGTCAGTGCCTTATCCAGCCATCATCAGGGAGGCTTCCTCCTGCAGCAGAACACAGCTGCAGAGACCCACAGCCAGACATTATGAAGAGAGAGCGTCTAAATTGGAAGGCTCCATCAAATTCCTCCCCTTAGAGCTTAGGGAATCCTGCAAAAGAGGAGGGGTTGGAGGAAGACACCAAGAGAACAAAGTCTCTGTAACAACCTAAGCAAGGTGCAGATGATCTCAGAGACTGAAGCCCCAAGCACAGGGCCTTCATGCACCAGATCCTCTGCCTCTCTCTATAGCTATCAGCATAGAATTTTTATGGGACTGGGTTATAGAACGAGCAGGTCTCTGACTCTTGGGACTCCTCTGCTCTTGTTGGCTTGCTGTGCCCAACTTTGCTATGAAAGTTTTTGCTCCATCTTATTGTTATTGTATTTTGTCCTGTTTGGTTGCTATCTCTTAGAAGCCTGCTCTTTCCTAACGAGAGACAGAAATGGAGTAGATCTGGTGAGAAGGAGGAACTTGGAGGGGTAGGGGGAACGAAGCACTATAACCAGGATATTTTATGTGAGAAAAAAAGTCAATGTTTAATAGTAAAAAGAGATGAGAGTTTAGTCTCTCAGTCCCCTGTTTTCACTGCACTCAAGTTACTTTTTATCTCAATAAACAGCCTCACATCTTTACCTGTCTTCAAGAACAGAACTGGTTGCTCCTTTCTTGGATACCTCAGCCATTGTTGTGTTCTCACACCAGGACACCAGCTTGTTACATCTGCTATGCAGTTAAAGATGATCCTGAATTTCTGAACTTCCTGCCTCCACCTCCCTGTATTGTGACTTCAGGTGTGTATTACCTCCCTGGTGTGTATGGTGCTCGCATGGAGCCCAGGGTTTTGTGGATGGCATAGCACTCTATCAACTGAGCTACGTAACTTTCCCAATCAGGGCACTTTTTATATGTAATACTTGTATATTTGCATGTGAGTGTGAATTCACACAGGTGTATACATACAATGCGGTGGTTTGAGAGAAGATGGTTTTCTTATGCCCATAGGGAGTGTCACTATTAGGAGGTATGGCTTTGTTGAAGGGGATGTGTCACTAAGGGGTGGGTTTGGGGTCTCAGATGCTCAAGACAAGCCTAGTGTAGCATTCTCTCTTCCTGCTGTCTTCCAATCTGGATGTAGAATTCTCAGCGTCTCCTCCAGCACCATGTCAGCCCGCACACCACCATGTTTCCGACCTCTGAAACTGTAAGCCAGCACCCATTAAATGATTTCCTTTATAAGAATTGCCATGGTCCTGGTGTCTCTTCACAGCAAATATAAGCCCTAAGACACACACCTTCTTCTAAACCTTTGCTTACTGCTGTATTCCCACACAGCACGCAAAGCTTTATAAAGGGCCAATAAGTGTTTGTTGGATGATTAAGGGCTAGAGAGATAGCTGACTTCTCTCTGCACACCAGCCCTGAGTCTGACAGTGTGGACTTGATTTTACGTCATGTGTATAGGAATGCATATAGCCTAGCGTGCCTGTGGAAGTCGGAGGACCATCTGCTAGAGTCTGTTCTCTCCTCCATGTGGGATCTGGGAATTGAACTGAGGTTATCAGACTTGGCAGCAAGCATCCTTTACCCACTGAACCATCTTGTCAGCTCTCGGACTTGTTTTCTTTTAACAAAACTGTTTCAGGCAGAAATTCTCTCGCTTTCTGGGTAACTTTTGGTGTTTATGATGAGGCTGTGTGGGAGAGAGGCAGTGTATATTTGTACACACGTATAAGGTCTGAATTTATCCTGTTGTAAAAATTTAGATGCGAGCCAGGGAGGAGGCTTAGCATACAGATAGCAACCTAAATAAAATCAAGTTTTTTTTTTTTTTCCAAAACAGCACCAACGTGGGTGTCTATCTGTAGCCAATTCATTTTGCAGATGTTTGTGGTCATCCAATTAACCAGCATTTTACCACCTGACAGCTGCTGATCCCAAATTTGCTGATTCCAGGGTTGCTTGTGGCTACAGGAATTTAATCCACTTGCTGGGCATAAACAGCAGCTCCTTTGCCTGTATCTAATCCCCCACAGGAGCCATCAGCTCTACAAGTGCTGGGGTTTTAACAAGGCAGTTTTTGCTCATATAGGATTAAATTATTTCACAGAGGAAGAGGTAGGACGTGGGAATGGGAGCATTGCAGGCTCCAGGAAAGGGGAAAATAAGGTCATAGCAAGTGCCTTTCTCTCCCCAGCACTGCAGTAATCCTGCAAAGTTCCTGAGCTCAGGGAAAAACAACTGACTTCTTTGATCATTTTCCTAAATTGCCTTGTTTAAAGACCATAGGCTGAAAGTTGCAATCAGCAGAGAGGTGATGTGCTGGAGATGGCTTAGTGAGTAGAGGCTCGTTCAAGTCTGGTCCCAGAGAACCCACATAAAAGTTCAATGTGCCAGGGAAGCACAAGGAAGATGGATGAAGAATGATCTATGGGACTCAGGGCTAGCCCACTTAGATAGTTAGGGAGTTACAGGTTCTCAAAATATAACGTATTGGAGTGACAGAGGAAGACACCCGAAGTTGATCTCTAGTCTTATACATGCACTCGCAAATGAGTCCACCCACACATGTGTATAAGCACGCACACGCCAAAAAGATAAGGAGTGCAGGCTTTTGGAGTCCTGTTTCCATCTCTCTGATGCCTCACTGCTCTTTCTTCAAGGAAACACTGGGCAAGTGTTTATTTGAGTTGTCTGCTTTGGTCTCTGAACTCTACATTTCCTGATGGAAATCCAATGGTATTCATTAAGACAACTGTGTCCACATGAAGATGCCAGGGTTTCTAGTCAGGAATGCGATGATGTCCTGTGCAGATCCAGCCATGACCTACCAGCTTTGGTTCCATGCTCTTTGAAAACAATGAAGAGCGGTGAAGGTCTCAGGGGTAGGCCAGTGAAGAGAGAACGGAGGCAGGCTGAGATTTCCACGTAAGTGGCTAAGGCCAATGGATCTTGGCAGGGTAGGCTGGAGAAGTGTCATGTTTTAGAATTTTTTTTTGAGTATGGGGGGGCATCATAAAGCAAGCTAGAACTCTTAGGTTTAAATGGGAAAATTGTTCTGGTGCATAGAAACAAATCTGGATGTCCAAGTATGTGGGAGCAGTGTTCATATATGCCTACCTGGGTGGGCTGTTTTGAGATCATGCTTATGTGTACATTTAGAATGTTACTATTGTCACTATCATTTTAAAGGCATAATATTCATATATCCTCTTATGTGGTGTGTGAATACATGTGTGTGCATGTTCTTATGTGTGTGCATGCATGTCAAGGCCAGAGAACTACTGTGGATGTCATTTCTCAGATAATGTCCATTCATTTAAGGCAAGGTCTTTAATTAGCCATTTAGGCTGGGCTTGTGGGATCAGCACTACACACACACACACACACACACACACACACACACACACACACCACACTCACACACACATTTAGAGAGAATATACTCTATTTTATCATATAAATTATTGTATTTTATTATTATTGTCAGCAACCTCTATTTGTATATAAAATGCAGACCAAATACAGTTCATCACTGTCCACCATTACAGGCATTGATTCGTGGTCTTCATATATCTCCATCTGTGTTAGGGTTTTACTGCTGTGAACAGACACCATGACCAAGGCAAGTCTTATAAGGACAACATTTAATTGGGACTGGCTTACAGGTTCAGAGGTCTAGTCCATTATCATTAAGGTGGGAACATGACATCATCCTGACAGGCATGATGCAAGCATATCTGAGAGTTCTACATCTTCATCTGAAGGCTGCTAGCAGAATACTGGCTTCCAGGGAGCTAGGATGAGGGTCTTAAAGCTCACATCCACAGTGATACACCCACTCCAACAAGGCTGCACCTACTCCTACAGAGCCACTCATTCTAATAGTGCCACTCCTTGGGCCAAGAGTACACAAACTATCATACCATCCATAAGGGGGCTATCATCATTTTAATGTTGTGCATTAGAGTGTAGTTTTGCTTTTCGTGAGATGATGAGAGGTTATCACCTCCATGGTACAAGTTAATCTACGTTTGCTGGGAAGTAACTAAGTAAGCTTTTGTGCTTGCTACAAAAGAACGGACCTGAGCTTGGATTCCCAGAACTCACATGAACGTTGGATGTGGTAGGATGCTTTGTGTATTTAATCCCAGCACAGGACTAATCCTTAGAAAGCTGTGAGCTGGGTAGCCCAATATAGGTAGTGGGAAACAAGAGATCCTACTTCAAAGAAGATGGGCTGTAAGCAATAACACCTAACGTTGTTCTCTGACCTCTACTCACACACAGTGGCATTTGCATGCACACTCTCACACACGTGAATAAGTTTACAGATTAAACAAATGTAAGGAGCTGGACTGTGGAATACGCAGGCACACGTTACATAAAAATTAAACACTTAAGGAAAAAGGAAGGCCATGAAAGGATTTATTTTGAGCATATTTCACTTTTATTGCCTTTCCCTCTAGGCTGGGTAGAACCATCACCCTTATCTGAGATGTTGCTATGGAAACAGGCTTGTACTGTCCTGTCGTGCCTGTGGTATTTTTCTCAGGCACTCGGTATCTCTCAAAAATCTTAACAGCACTGAAACAGACATCAAACCCCAGAGGATTGAAAAACGGGACTCGTATTTCTTCTTTCCACCCTCACCGTCCTTCCTTCAAAGGCAAGACTGTCGACAAATTGGTGGCTCATGAGTCCTGCCAAGGATGATCCATTTTGCTCTCAGACACGAGCTGATGGCGGGTAGATGGGGGAGGCTGAGAATCCAGGCTCTGGGACCCTGGCAGGCGATAGCCTCATCTTTTTTTGGACACAGGTGTGCTGTCCTACTGTCCAGGATGAAAGGCTGTCATCCCACATGGAGAAACATAAGAAACCAGGAATAACTCTCCATCATCACACACTGAGCAGGGGGTAGAAGAAAAGGTGAAGACAGGGCCACATAAGGGCTAGGAAAGGAGGGAGGGGTTTGGAAGCACTGGAATTATAGACATTAAGTATTGTAGGGGAAATTGTGTTACATCTGAGAGGCAGCTTTCCCCCCTCCCCCCAGGAAGCCTCCTTTCCATCGCTGACCACACAATGTTCTGGAAAAACTGGCAGCCTTCTCTTTCTTAATATCTCACGATGCTGTGGAGAACACAGATAAAGGGCCAGCTGGAAGGGTTGGCATATGAACGTGCTTGCTGCCAATTCAGATCACCTGAATTCCACTCTAGAACTTACAGGGTAGAAAGAGAGAATTGACTCCCGCATATTGTTCTTTGACCTTCACACATACACTGTGGCATGTATGCACACACATCCAATAAATTAATAGATAGATTAAAAATAAATAAATATAAAAAAAAGAGACTTGATCAGAAGGGGCCAGGGAGATGGCTTAGTTGCTCAAGTGCTCACTGTGCAATCATGAAAACTTGAATTTGATCCCCAGAACCTTTGTAAAATAGCTGGTAGCAATTGCTTGAAATCCAGGTACTGGGAAGGCAGAGATAGGAGAATCTCTAAGGTTCACAGGCTAGGAAGTCTAGCATAAATGCTAAGTTCCAGAACAACAAAAGACCCGTCTCAAACAAAACAAAACAAAACCGCATCAAAGTAGATGGTGTCTGAGGACCAGTCCCCAAGATGTCTTCTACCTCTACATACTCACACACACGTGCACCCCACTCCTGTCCCCATGCATACTAAAAAAACGGATGAAGTAGAAATCAACATTCTCTCCAGAATACACTTGGTAGCACTATCTTCAGCTACCAAATTGTATATTCTTTGATACCGCCCTTTGCCAAGTGCCCACTCTGTTTCAAATGCCTTGCAGTATTTCCTTCCAATTATCTTTGACAATAGCCTGGCGGTAGCTGCATCTCAAAGGTAAGGAAGCTGAGACTCTGAGATGAGTTGCCAAGCCACAGAGAATAAGCACAATGTTTGATGGGAACTCCAGGTTTCTGACAAGGGAATGAGAGAGTTCCTTCTCGGACGAGGCATAGATCTTCTCATGCCCAGCACTCCTTCCTTCTGTTTCTACTTTCTGTGGAGAAGTTGCCACTTCCCCTGCCCTTGGAACACCTCCCCCAAAGACTGATGAACAGTTTTCTACTCTCCACTTAATTTTTCTTTTACCGTTTATTGCAGCATCAAAGACAAACTTGGAATTTATTTCTTGCTTTAAAAGCTTTACTGCTGATCCCCAGAGTTAAAAGATGGGCAGAAGACGGCACCCATTAGCAAGGGGGGACTGCAAGTTTAATGCACTCCTCACTTCCCAGGTGTATTTCATGGGTCAGGAGAAAATGGGGTCTGGTCTCTGCTCTTCTCTTCTACCTTTATTGGGTAGCCAGGCTGGTCTGCTTCCAATGGACTCTGCTGTCACCTTCAGTGGTCACCACCCACTTGGAGGACACTGAGCTGAGAGGTCCTTGTTTTCCAGTGAAATTCTTTTAGTCCAAGCAAGGTGAAAGGGTTTGTGTGGATTCTTCACTGTATAGCCAAGGCTTAGTTGCTTTTGTCAGATGTGTGTGTGTGTGTGTGTGTGTGTGTGTGTGTGTGTGTAGACACTTTAGAAGGGTCTTAATTAGGAGCTCTCATCATAAGACAGCCCTCTCAGAATATTTGCACACAGATCCCATTTTTCTACTAGATTATAGGGTCTTTCTTAGCCTGGATTATGAACAAGGGTCCATGTGTCAATACCCAGGAGGACTCTTCTATGGCATCCGACTTTAGAGTTCTAGTTCTAACGATGCAGAAGTCCAGACAGCAGAGGACATATTTCTGATCCCCCAGCCTAAATCCCACTTATGAATCTTCCTTTCTTGAAATAGAATTTGTATCATCTGAGGACTGATGGTCAGTAGGAACGTTTTCTTCCCCCTGGGGAAACCACCTCCACCTTCTGGCATCTGTGTCAGGGTCCATGTTGCTTTCTTTCCTGGATTGCTTTTCCCTTTTGAAACAGGTTAGTTCAGGGCCACAAGACATAGACACAGTTGTGATAATGAAAGGCTATTTCTTTTTTTTTTTTTTTTTTAAAACTCATGTATGCATGTGTGTTCCCGTATATGCAGGCACATATGCGTGAGAGAATGTGTGTGAACACCAGAGGACAAGCTCAGCTGTAATTCTTCACTGGGTGCTTTGTTACTTCCTTCCTTGGTTATTTTGGCACTATGGTAAAATATGATGACCCACAAGTAGTGGAGGGAAGGTTGGGTTTATTTTGCTTATAGTTCCAAAGCTCATCATGATGGGATAGAGCAGTCACAGGTAGGGAAGGCATGGCAGGAGCAGCTGACTGATCACAATTTCATACTCGCACAGGAAGCAAAGAGAAGGATCAGGAAGTGGGGTGGAGCTACAAAGCCTCAGAGACTACCCACAGTGGCTTACTTTCTCCAGCAAGGCTCTGTCTCCTAAAGCTTCCATAACCTGACCAAACAGCACCACCAACTGGGAACCAAATATTCCAATACATGAGCCTATTGGGGACATTTCTCATTTAAGCCACAACATGTAATATCCTCTCCATTTTGAAGACAGAGTTTCTCACTAGCTTGGAACTCTCAAGTAGGCTCCAGTGGCTGGCCAGTGAACCTCAGGGCTCCACCTTTCTCTCCTTCCCCAGCACTGAGATTGCAAGTGTGCACCACCACTGCCTTTGTGGACTAACATCCTCCTGTTTGTAAGGCAAGTGCTTTACTGACTGAATTATCTCCCCAACCTCAGATCTTATTTTTTAAATACTACTTTCCAATGAAAGAATACAGGTATCCTTGGAGAAATGACTGATCCTCAAACTGGGGCAGTTTTGTATGAGACACTATTTCTAGGAGATATGAACAGATGTCTACTCATTCCAGATAGGAAACCAATGACAGACCACAGTAATGGTATCACCAAAGTTCATCCTGGGAAATCAATGAGTGTATTGGAATTACTTACAGGAAATGGGAGGTGGTTACTGACAGGTGCAGGGGCACCTGAAAAGTAGCTGCACCATTGACAGCCTACTCAACATGGGTAATGGAAGCGGCAATTCTGGATCTCTCGGAACAACTTGCAGGCAGTTCAACATGTTGAAGTCTTTGATATAGAGCTCACCTGGTCTGAGACTGCTCAGTAGTCTTTAGTGCTTGTACAATTTTTGGGAGAATGGAACCTTGTGCATCTGGTCAGTTTCAGGGACTTCCTAAGAATTATGAGTTGTTTACTTCCTGAATGTCATCAAGCTTCCTTTTAGAATTTTCTGAGTCTTATTAAGAAGTGTCTCTCAAGGATGGAATGTCTAAACACAAAGAAATTGCTTTGGAATAAGCAGCAAATATACAAGGTGAATATGGAGTGTCTTAATACTCAAAGGTGAGAAGGACACAACCAACTAAATGATATTTATTTCACCCATGCATATGTATTTCAAAGAAAGAACTCAGCAGCCAAAAGCTAAATATGGAGAATAGAACATGAAATAAGATAACATTGGATCATAAATTTAATATAAATATTCATAGTTATTCTGGACATAAAATAAATGATTGAATGTGAGGAGAGACCACTGTCCAATGCAGGCAGGATTCCAATTCAGTTCTGCTGATGTTCCACCTTGAAAGTAGATGACCATCACTTCTGAAGAGCGGTGGGCTACACGAAGTTGCTCCCTCCCTTAAGAGAGAATGCTCTGCTCCATAGTTAATCTCCGCAACTCCTCCCGTGGGTATTTGATTCCCCCTTTTAAGAAGGAAT
>NW_022196891.1:23425369-23435937 GCF_008632895.1 Mastomys coucha | reverse complement strand
AAAAAAAAACAAAACAAAACAAAAAAAAAAAAAGAGAGAGAATGGTCAGCTAGTCAAGTGCCTACTTCATAAGCTTGAGCACCAGAGTTTGGTTCCCAGCATCCAGCTAAGAACCAGCATGACTTGTGCTTCTGTGATTCCAGAACCGCGGAGGCAGAGACAATGGGTCTCAAAGATCGCTGTCCACCCAGGCCAGCTGAGCTGACGAGTTCTGAGCTCCGTGGGGGACTCCGTCTTGAAAAGATAAAGTGAAAGTGCTGGAAGATGGCTCAGCAGTCAAGAGTGCACACTGCTACGTCAGATGACCTGGGCTCAGTGTCAAACATCCATGGTAGGAAGCTCACTACCACTTCTAATTCCAGAACCATGGGATTCAACACCTCCTGGCTGCTGTGTATACCTGAACTTATATGCACATAAGTGTGCACATGACACACACACACACACACACACACACTCACACACACACACACACACACACACACACACACACACGATTACAAAATCTTTAAAAAAAAATGAAGGCGGAGAAAGATTGAGGAAGGCACCTGATATCCACCTCTTATCTCCACAGGCATGTAGGTACACATGCGTGTGTGTACATGAACATGTATGTGCAATCACACAATACACAGTAAAGTATGAAAAGCAGCTGAAACAGTAACTGTGCCTGGAGAAACCTGACAAGTAGCACCAAGGCCAGAGTACAATGTCATGATTAATGTCAGTCTCCACAAATCAATGCAATGTCTCACACCTTCACTATCATTGGTGAAAATGAGACTCTACCTTGGTCAACTTGAACACCTAGAACCTGATTGGCCACAGGAATCCCATCAGGAAAACCCCGTCCCCCAGGATCCTAGAGTGCACTTGGCTAGCACTCATCCTAACTGACAAAGTCACTAAAAATATGTGATATCTTGGGTGAGATCTGGAAATAGATGGGTATTAGACACATACTGAGGACTCCTAATGGAATGTGAACACTAATCAATAAAAAAACACTATTGATTCATTAACTTCAGTAAATATACTCAAGAGAGGTAATATGTTAATACCAGGGGAGCTACAAGAAAGTAGGTTGAGCAAGCCATGAGGAACAAGCGAGTAAGCAGCACCCCTCCATGGCCTCTGCTTTATCTCCTGCCTTCACGTTCCTGCTCTGACTTCCCTGGATAATAGACTATGACATAGAACCACATGCTAACATAAACTCTTTCCTGCCTAAGTTGTTCATGGTCAAGTTGCTTTACCAAAGCAATAGGAGCCTAAGACATCCCATCCACGGAGAGAGCTGAGCCCGAAGCTCCAGGTTCGGCAAGATACCCTGTGTCAAATAACACAATAGAAGGGTCTGGACTTGAGTTCAGTCCCCACCGCTCATCACTCTTAATGCAGTTCAAGGGAACCTGACACCCACTTCCTGCCTTAGCCATGCGCCTCACATACACATATGCAAGCAAGACGTTCAGAAAAGAGAAATAAGCGAATTTAGAAAACATAAGGTGGAAAAAAAAAACTAAGAAAAAAATGCTCAACACAGAATGGAAACTCCATGGCATCCATGAAAGAGATGCTAATGAAGACTCTCAGTAGTGGAGGACATGGAGCCTGAACTGGCCTTTGTAACCAGGCTGTGTCGTGATTAGAGCCTGGCATAATTGTCATCAAAGACATTAGAGAGACTTCCTCTAGCAGCTACTGGGGACAGATGATGCAGAGTTCCAGCTTGGGGACTCCTGAGGAGTAGTGGGAGATTGGAGGAGCCAGAGGGATCAAGGACACCACAAGATCATGGCCCACAGAATCAACTGACTGGGACTCAAGTGGGCTCACAGAGATCAGGGACACTATGAGTCTGTCCTAGGTCCTCTGCATATATATTATGGTTGTGTAGTATATAGTATGGTATGCTTGGTGTTCTTGTGGGATTCCTGCAGGGGCAGTCTCTGACTCTTTTCCATGCATTTGGGACTCTTTTTCTCCTACTGGGTTCCCTTGTCCAGCCTTGATGTGAGAATGTGCTACTGGTCTTACTGTAGTTGGTTATGTCACATTTGGTTGATGTCCCTGGATGGCTTGTTCTTTTCTGTGGGGGAAGTGAAGTGGGGGTGGATTGGGGGCATGGAAAGGAGATATAGGGAGAGACTGGGGCAGGGGATGGAAACTAGTTGGGATGTAATATATGAAAGAAAAATAAAAAGGAAAAAAATGCCTGGCAACTGACTCCTGGCCTCTGCAGCCATGTTCACATACACAGCTGCCCACACACACAGGCACACACACACACACACACACACACACTGTCACATGCCAGCTGCCCTGGGTCTTAGCAGGATCCTGACACAGATGCCTCTAACTCTGAAGACACCAGAAATACTGCAGAACTGATTCTAGTGTCTGCTAAGCGATGAGCCTTCCTCAGTGGATGAGCATCCCCGTTTGTCTTTGAAGCTTGGGATCCTGGGGTGCTTCAGACCCTAGATGCTGGCTCATATCTCTCCTAGCAGCTGTAAGGCATGTAAAGAGCACACTTTCATGAAAATAGATTTGTTTATTTATCTTTGGCTACTATGGATCTCCGTTCTTATTCAAGGAGAGAAAATTACTATATGTGAGTCTTCCCTATTTATGTGCCCAGGAGGCATGGTGTGGCTATGGCCTCTAACTTGCAACAAACCAGTGATCTGTCCTTCTGCAAGGTCTTTTCTGTTGGGATAGAAATTAGTCAGAGTGCAGAATGTCTAATGAGGCTTCTTGCCCTCACAGACACGCTCTCAGCATCCTTATCAGCAGAGCAGCCAGCAGGAAGCCTCAGATGTCTCCGATATCTTTGTCCCTAGAGATCTCCTTGAGGCGCCCATATTAATTAGTCTATTGCTAACACACACATCAGATAAATATCAGATAAATATCCAGGAGAACTGAGTACTAAAAGAAAGGTCTGGAACTATCCTGATGAATGAGGGGGAAATGAGCCTGACAATGTCTCCTCGTGATTGTTTGTGGATGGAACAAACTATGCAAAGAGGATTACAAGGATAACCGCGTTCTCTGCAGAATATCCTCCAGCTTAAGGCTAGATAGCAATTTGCAGGGATTTGGAAAATCTATGATTGCTACTACTTTGTCAATTTGTTTTTCCTTTTTAGCTGTGCCTTCTGGAAGGATCATGTCCCAGCTAAACCTGCAAAACAATTCATCCTCGAGAATCTCCCTACCCCCACTATTTTCATGGTTCTAGTTGTGAAAGTTATCAGGTCTCTTCTGCTGTTTTTTTTTTTGTTTTGTTTTATTGCTTTTAAATTCTAGGTTATTTTAAAAATATTTTAATTTAAAAATGCATATAAGTATATATTGTAGCTTGGGCACTTTCATTCTTTCCCATACCTCCCTATGTTCTCTTTTATCTCTCCCCCATTAGTCCTCTTTGTCCCCTAAATAGTTTCACACTTACTTTTGAAAATACATTTAAAGTTTTAAAAGAATGATGTGCACCTGTGTGGTAGGTATGTGTGTGTGAGTGCAATTACCTGTGGTGACCAGAAGGGGGCACCAGATTCCCTGGAGCTGAAGGCTGAAGTCGCAGGTGGTTGAGAGCTGCCCAAAGGCTGTTCTGAAAATTTAACTCAGATCTCTGTCAGAGCAGTATATGCTGCTAGCTTTTGTGCCATCTCTCCAACCCCCATCACGTCTACTCTTGTATTATGCATGATTTTATGTGCCTATATCCCACCTAGGAACAACTAATGGGACAAATCAAACCACACTTAACTTTCTGAGATAATTTCTCTAATATTTTATCTAGCTTGGATCCATTTTCCTGAAAATGACACAGTTTTATTTTTTATTGCTGAATATATGTATATATAAATAAAGACAGTGAGGGTATGCTAGAGATGTAACCTCTTGAGATAAGATGGGACCACCCTGGAAGAACTCAGACTTTGTTCTTGTTATTTGTAGGGAATGTAGCATCTTGAAAAGAGAACAAATGTCTGAGAGAAAAAAAGACTTTATTTTCTTCTCCTTTGGAGGCAGATTGGGTTCCAAGATTTATCCCAGTGATTAACCCCAAATTATATAAAGTGTATTTGTTACATTTCTGGTTGTTAAGGCCAGAAGCAACTTAAGGGAGAAAGAGTTTAGATTAGCTTAAAGTGCAAAGAGGACACATGCCATCGTGACAGAGGTGGGAGGCAGCTGCTCTCATGCCATCTACAGTCAGCGGCAAAGATGTGACAGCTTTGCTAGATTCCCTTTTTCCTTTTTATTCTATCCAGGACCCCAACCCATGGGTGGGTCTTCTGCCTCAATTAACCTACTCCAAAACCCCCTCATAGATACCAAGAAGAGGTCTGTTTCCATGGTGATTCTCAATCTACTGAGGCTGACAATGAAGATGCACTGTGGCAACCAGGATGAATTGACTTTGAGGGTTGATCAGCTGTGGTGTAAATGGGACACCATCACTTGAGCCTCCTCTTGACTTAACAGCCTTTGTGAGGCTTAAAAGAAGACCTTGGGGTTCTCTTGTCTTTTTTTGTGTGTGTGTTCAAGTGTAGGTAGACAAAAGTGTGTGGGTACATGTTAACATGTGTGCACACATGTCAACCATAGATGTCATACCTCAGAAGTATTATCCAAGCGATCTGCTTATATCCACTGGGAATGCAATCTCATCCCAACATACCTGGCTTTTAAAATGTGTTTTCAGGGAATCAAACTCAGGTCTTTGGGTTCTATGAGGAGCACTGTTACAACTGAGCCCCATGTTCCCCCTTCTCCTGCCCTTTGCTGCCCATCTGTAGGTAGAGTGTCTGCTTGTTGCCACTTGTTTATGAGTGCGCTCTGTCTCATCAGACTGAGGCATGTTACCTAATGCACCACTTGCCTGATTTGCAATACCCTTTCCAAAGGCACAGATGAGCCTGGCTCTCATTTAGGTGAGTAAACGAGCCTCCTTCAAGCTTATCCTGTACCAGCCACACTCTGCCACAAAGCTCTAAAGACGGACTCCAGCTCTGGAGAGCAGATACAAGTTTATTCTCCTCGAATCTATGAACCCATGGATCTCCATCACCCCTATTGCTTTCTGCATGCAGATATTATTCTGAACACCTGGAGTCTGCTAACCACCATGTCTGTTTTGGGGGTTGCTTATGCTGGCAGGTGGAATAACGGGATTCAGATCCTTTCCAATTGGCTGTGGGCTGGGTGGGGTGTCCCTCTGAGCTCTGGCCACAAGCTGGTCCTCATTTCAAGATTACATGGATTTCTATAAGGGCATTTTTCTGTCACTCTGTTCACACAGACAGGCATGAGCTTGGGCAATTTGGAAGATGTGGTAGAATTTCAATTTCCCACTTTTTAATGAAGTGGCACAGCTGTGGGGTTAGATTAGCTATTGGAAATTTTATGGCGTATGAGGTTGAAGAAGTCAAGGGAATGGAATAGGAAACACAAAATAATGAGGTACAAATTCATCCTCCTAACCAAGCCCGGAGTGAATACATAAAGTAAGACTGGAGACCGTGTTCAGCATTGGGGAAGGTTGGTCAAATTCCACTGCCACCCCTGACTTGAATTGTGATCGGAATAGACACTCACTCTCTGGACCTCAGTTTCATTTACAGTCACTGAGTAGGTTGAGCTGGAACTCAGGAGTTTAGCTGGAGACATTATTGTCCAGGAGTGCTCTGTTTTTAAACAGCTACAATTGATGTTCATTGCATTCTACAAGGTCTGTGTACAAAACCACTGTGCTGGATGGCTTCCATGGCCCTTACAGTCAGGGTGTCTCAAAATTCTAGAATATTCCATGCCAAAGAAAAGTTGACTTTAGACTCTCTGTTCATACCTACTGCCTCTTGTTGAAGTTTTTCACTGAACTACACCAGTTCCCACTGACCTCTGCCTCCTCTCATTCCTACATGCTCTGATTAAACCAGCCGATTATTCCTTCATTTATCCACCCACTCAATATTTTCCAGGAAACCAGTAGCAGCATATAGAATAAGGACTTACTATATGTCAGAGTCCTTGAACAGCTCAGCAGCATTCAATGAGCCAACAAGCAGTTCTTGAATCTGTGCTATTACAGTTTCATGAGGAGCAGTAATTTTTAAATTTGGCTGTGTTTTCACAACTACTAGGAGTCACTAACATTCTCACAGCATAGCCTATATCCATGGTGTTTGGGACTAGAGTATTTTATGAAATCTTTCTCTTCATCTCCAAGCTGATTTCAAAGTACAATAAACATTGTTGATTATAATGATGATCCTGTTCTCTCTCTCTCTCTCTCTCTCTCTCTCTCTCTCTCTCTCTCTCTCTCTCTCCCTCTCTCTCTCTCTCTCTCTCTCTCTCTCTCTCTCTCTCTATCTGTTATCCATTTATCTATCATGGATAGTATTTTTTTATGTAGCTCACACCTCATCTGGCCTCAAACTTGTTACCTTCCTGCTTTAGCCTTCTCCAATGCAAACTTTGAATTTATTTTTATTTTTAAGTTTGTATGGGCATGCATGTATGTGTGTGTCTACACATACACACACACACACACACACACACACACACACACACACAAGTGCACACATATATGAGCAGGAATCTGACCACTGAACATTTTAGAGAAGACCTTTATCCCAAAACTACAAGCAGGTGTACTGTGGCTGAGCTGAGCTAACAAGAGCTGAAGAGAGTGAAGATCTGCTCACAGCCCTTAAGCAACGCACACAAGAAATAACCGTCCATTGTATACCACTGAGGGATATGACTGTCTGTTGCTGCAGCAAAACTTGACAAATATAATCTAGGTGCAACAAGAAACATAGTAGTTATAATGTCCTTGTGGACTATTTGATGTGATTAGAAGATGAATTTATGGAGTCAGATATTTTGAGTTTATTTACAAGATTTGTTTTATACTTAATCATGTGTATATGTGTGTCTGGGAAAGTACCCTTGGAGGCCAGCGGTATCAGAAGGTGAACTGCCCAATGAGGTGTTGTTAACCGCACTTTCCTCTAGATGTATATTATTGGCTCTTAACAACTGGACCATATTATCAGCCCCTATCTTCAGTTTAAATTCCACCTCTGATACTCACTATCTAGGAGAAAATGACAAAGTTACTCAACCTCTCTGAAATACATTTTGTTCCTTAATAAAATAGATATAATAGTAATAACTGCCTGAAATGTTTTATACGAGGATTACGTACATGTACATATTTATATATGCTAGTATATCTTTCCTTAGAACCATTATGTCACCCATGGCACTTGCTAAGGTTACTCTCCAATATATATCTTTTAATGTGGAATGAGCAAGGGGATTACCTTTTGAGTCTTTCTTTCTTTTCTGTCTGCAGTGGCTTGAGTGAGAATGGCTCCCGTGGACTCACATGTTTAAAACCTCGGTCCCCAGTGGGTAGAAGTGTTTGGAAAGCATTGGAAGGTCTAGCCTTGTGTCACTAGGAGGGGTGCATGCTTAGGGTTTCAGAAGCGGCCTGTCATTCCTGGTGTGCTTTCTCTGCTTCCTGTTTTAGGTCAAGATGTGAGCTCTCAGCAGTCCCGGCTGCCATGCCTTTACTGGGCCCTCATGGACTCTAGCCCTCTGAAACCATAAGCCCAACTAAATGTTTCTTTTTATAAATCACCTTGGTCATGGCATTTTGTCACAGCAATGGAAAAGTAGTGAAGGCAGCATTTTAAAGCATTTTTTGTTTTAATCAGTCACAGTTCATTTTGCTAGAACAACCTTATGTCGAGTCTTTACAAACCTTCATGCTGTAATTTGTTTTTCCCTATGTTTTATGGTCCTTGACTTTATTTCCATCTTCCAGGTCAAAGAAAGATATGTCAGGCAGAGCCATATTTTAATATATATATATATAATATATATATAATATATAATATAATATATAATTATATATTATATTATATATAACATATATAATATAATATTAATATATATTATAATTATATATTATAATATATAATATATATACATATATATATAAATTTTATCTTATAGCAAAGCACTTAGACTAAAAGGAAAGTAATTAATTTTTTTTTTGAAGAGGAAGGAGTGACGTGAAATGTCTAACTATTAAACATATTCCTATGTTATCATGGATGGTCAACCCATGATGGAGGAAGCTGACATTTGATAAAGGAGCTGAGCAACTATTTAGAAACTAAGAATTAGGGTTGGCAAAATGGCTCAGTCGGTAGAGACATTTGTTCCCATACCTGAGGACTTGAGTTTGCAGCCCAGGATCCACAGGGTAGGAGGAGAGAACCAACTCAAAATGGGTAAAAATAAATAAAATAGAACCAAGAATCAATGTCAAGAGTCACATATACTTTCTCTTCTTGGAAGCAACCAAAATCTTTCAAATTCAATGTATCTGTCAGTACCAAACACTGTGCTTGCTTGTTTCTGGTATTCATGGTGTCTTCTTTTTAAAGCTTCTATTGGGGAGTACACATCCTTTCATAGAGTTCACTGCCACCTCAATTAAATTGTTATGGCCAACCCTAAAGTCTAACACGAGCTAAAGGTTTCCCTTTTATCCCTTTATCTTTACTCGGCACAATATCTAAGCCACCTGTCTGTGTTTTATACTCAGTCCTGAATAGAAATTTGTTTCTGAGGAAGTCTCCCCAGCGTCTATGAGAAAACATCTCTTGCTCCTTGAAATACTTTTAAATTAAAAAGTATAGACGTTTCGGCTGGAACAGATCCTGCCACGGTACCATCACAGATTGCCTGTTTTTTATCTCTGAAACATTTTCTGACAGTGGATTTGAACGGAAATGGTAAACTCCCAGGGCTCAGCTCCGTGGTGTGCTGTCACTTAATAGGTTTGTTTAGCAGTCCAGGACTAACCATGGGCCACAAAAGCCCTGAGACCAGAGGTGGAATCATTGCTAAAGACATTTGACGACTAGAGGTTATTGGATGGGCAGATGATAAGAATAGCAAAGCTGTAATGAATTCTCCCTTTCTTATAGGTGGTGTAGATGTGTGTTGGTAGGTACAGGATCACATGTACATATGTGGAGGGCAATAGATGCTGAGAATTACTGGATATTTCCCTCTGCTGTTGGCCAGGTTTTTGTTTTTGTTTTTGAGGAAGACCCTCTCACCAAACTGGAGCTCATACATTCAGCTAAATTAGTTCAGCTGTTAGCCCATAAAGCTGCCATCTCTCCCTCGCTGTTAAGATAAACATGTGCCATTATTCCTTACCTTTTTATAAAAAAAAAACCATGGGTTTAGGTCATAGAATTCAGGTCTTCATTGAAGTGGAAATTTCTGGTTTCTTTTGAGACTCGGTTGTGTCATGTGATGTTTTTCTGGAAGCTTTTATGAGAGGATGTTTTGCAGAGAACAGACGTGGTATTTTTCTGGAAGCTGGCTGGAAATGGGGCATGTGGTGTTTTGCTAGAGCGGATACTTGAGAAAACATGTGATGGTTGGAAAGGGTATAAATGAATGCAACAGACAATGAACAACGGTGTGCCACACTTGGCTCGTCTTCTTTGGGCTTTGCTGATGCTGGTCTTCACTATTGATGGAATGGCATTGGTTGGCCTTGCCTTCCCCAGTGTTCCAATGGTTTCTTGCCACTCCCTTGGACTCAGGCTCATTGACAAAGCCTTTCTGTTTCTTCATGATCAAGGCTGCCATTGCTGATTTGTGAATGGTGTTTGGGAGTAGATTGCTCTACTGCTGCTGATTCATGTGAACTGAACTGCTGCTATCCTGACAATGAGAGTTAGAACTGCTCCCAAAGAACTATTTCTAAACAGACCAACAGCCTCCTTTGCTCTATTGACCTTTTCTTTCCACTACCTCTGGTGGGTGGTGGGCTAGAAGGGAAGTTAAAGCATTTAAGGACCCTTATTAAAGTAGCTTTTGAAAAGTGTAAGCCTATAAATCATTTCCACTTATCCATTTCTCCAGCCCATAGAATTAAAATTTAGAGTTGGCAGACAGTATGGCTGATTGGAAAGGTCATAACTGGAGAAGCGGCCTTCCATCTTCACAGAACAGCTGTCCTGAGCACCCCTGGGGTATTAGTTCCAAGATTTCTGTGGAGATCAAAATATGAAGGCATTTAAATCCTTCCTGTGTAAGGCTATAGCATTAGCACATAGCCAGCTAATGTGCTCTGATGTACATGAAATCATATTTAAATTCTTGTAATACACGTCACACTGCAAATATTGTATAAATCAGCTGGGTAATGTTCAGAGGATAATTGCAAGAAAAAGTCTGCTTGTGGTCAGTACAGAAATAATCTTTGGTTACAGAATAACTGGATGTGAAACCCACATCCAGTGAGTACAGGAGATCATCTGTCTTTGAGGAGACTTCTAGGTCCAGTTTTCTTTACCTCTAAACACCCTAAGGGAGAGGGTAGGACCTCAGAGACTACCCAGAGCTCCAGAGCACATAGTGCTCTTTCAGAAGACCTAAGTTCATTCTTTTGTGATTGGGTTACCTCACTCAGGATGATATTCTCCAGATCCATCCATTTCCCTAAAAAT
>NW_022196891.1:23405172-23424536 GCF_008632895.1 Mastomys coucha | reverse complement strand
AAAAAAAAAAAAAAAAAGACCTAAGTTCAGTTCCCAGCCCATACCTCACAACCACCTAAAACTCCAGTTCCAGAGGATTGGACACCCTTTTGTTGCCTCAGTGGATATCTGCACTTAGATCTACACGTACCCCTATACAAACACACATATTCATAATTTAAAAATAAAAAAAATTGTTATCTTTGAGCAAAGATCTACTTTTATTTTCCCAGGATCCAAGGGATGATCACGCCTGCTGTGCTTGGTCACCTCACACAAGACATTTATCATGTTTTTCCTCGACTTTCACAATAATGGCAGTTTGAGGAGACTAGGAAATTTGATTCATGGACAGTCCTTCAATATATTCCTAACATTTTCTCAGATTTTACATATTTCTGTGGGGCAGTGGCAGAAGGGATGTTCTGTATTTGGTGGATCATAACAGGGAGCATGTGTGGCAACTGTGTCCTGAAGCGGTGTGTTAGTTACTGTCCTATTGCTGTGAGGAGACACCGTGATCAACTTACAAAATAAAGCACTTAGTTGGGGGCTAGCTTACAGTATCGAAGGGTTAGTCCACTGTTTTCATCATGGTGGGGAGTGTGAAGCAGACAGGCAGGCAGGCATGATGCTGACGCAATAGCTTAGAGCTAACATCTGATCAGCAAGTTGCAAGTAGAGAAAGAGATAGAAATATAGATAGATAGATAGATAGATAGATAGATAGATAGATAGATAGGGATAGGAAGAGAGAGAGAGAGGGATAGAGAGATAGGTAGGGAGATAGAGTGATAGAGATTTTTGACAAGGCCACACCTTCTAATTCTTTAACAATCTACCAACTAGGAACCGAGCATTCAAATCTATGAACCTATTGGGACCATTCTCATACAAACCACCACATGGGAAGGGGGGGTCCAGAGTTCCCTGGTGTCAGGCATTACACAAGGAAGGGCATAACCAGAGACTTTGTAAATGTCCTACCTCTCATAAGACTTTTACTCATTAATTTGTATTGTCTACATTCAGCTTGTGAGCCTTTTGAATTTCATTGTTTTATACATTCACTTAATTATCTGTGTATTCATGTGCTACAAGATACACGTGGCAATCAGAGGCCAGCTTTCAGGAGCCAGATCTCTTTCCACTGTATGCATTCTGTGGATTTGACTCCTTTACCTGCTGAGCAATCTTGTTGGCTATGATCCCATGTGAACTGTTTCCTTTCACAATTTATTCTTTGGCGATTTTCATAGGTGTATATTAGTGTCTTTGTTGTATTCATTTCTCATTATTTTGTCTCATTCCTCCCAACTCCATATGACCCTTTTCTTCTCCCCACGGGACCTCCTCCTACTTCCATATCTTATTTTTTTATGCCAAGTTTAATGTGTTGCTTGCATATGTATGAAATGGAGTTGACTGCCTGCATATGGAATGGAGGCAATATACTAGATTATGGGCAACTTACCAGCTACCATAGCACTAAAAAAAAAAAAAAAAAAAAAAAAAAAAAAAAAAAAAAAAAAAAAAAAAAAAAAGAATGACTCTCCCTCCCTAGCAACTACTCATTGCCAGTAGATCCTTTGCTAGAGGTGACGTCTCATGAGTCCTTTCCTGGACCTGTGATGGAATGTTGACTGGCTCGGTCTTGTCCAGGTCTTGTGCACATAACCACAGCTGCTGTGAGTTCATCAATGGGACTGCCACATGACCTGTCAAAAGGCAATGGCTCACACTCCGCTCAATGCTTTCTCTTACTTTCTCCCTCCCCTTCTTTTTCTGCAATGTTCCCTCATCCATCTTATTCTTATCTGGCCAACAATCTTTTGTGTTTGGCAAACCTATGAGCTATTTCTGAGGGAAGAAAGAAACTTGTTTTGCCCACAATGATTTCAGTGCCCACCACGTGCATGAAACATGATGGCTGTTCAATAACTAGGTGTTAAATGAATGCGCACAAATTACAAAATTGATTGGCATCAAAGGATTGTTTTTTGCCAATAATTATAAAAATACATTTCATTTGGCTCAAGTTCAGAGATGCCTTGTATACATGCAGCGGTCTCGTGGGAGAGCATATTATCTGCTCTGACAGGTTTTGGGAGGGCTTGCTGGGAAAAAGTGCTCTGAGCCTGAGGCAGCATTGAGACCACACACTCACTCTGCTCTTTAGACCTCTCTGTACCCATTCTTACTTCTTTTCTGTGGCTGTCTCTAAAACGATTTGCACAAGAAACTGAATTCCTGCCCCGCCCAGGAACACCAAGGCTGCCTTAGTGGTTCTTGCTCTCTAGACAGCCTCAGTATCTAAGAATTGGGTTGCCTAAGTGTTGGAACTTGACCCTGGCTGATGAGGTGATAAGTCAGGTTGTAATAGATATATATTTGTGTGGGCAGAAAACTCACACAGTGGGAAGCATGGCTTTTTGTAGGGGAGGGGTCATATCAATTCACTTTTAAAAGATGAGCTTTTAAAATAATTAAGCAAAAGACAGTGTCATGAAAGGAGAGAGTATGACCAAGGGACCAAGGGATGATAAGCATTTAAAAGGGCACATAGGACAGAGCTAGGAACCCGGAAGTAGAGAGTCAAGGGCAGAGAGGTCGGAGTCTGTATCCTCGGGGGCATGCTGCTATTTGACAGATACACTGTCCTTGCTCTCCTTTCTCACTCCTGTTAGCCACACCACACTGGAAGTAAGGAGACTATTTAGCCCGTACTACAGAAGCCAGTCTCCAGATCAGGCAGGAAGGAGCTATGGCAGGAAGGTGATGAAGGTGGTCAGCAGGGGACATGGCCAGGCAGAGGACAGGACAGGAGGCCAAGGCAAAGGACAGTTCAGTTACCAGCTGGAACTCATTCCAAAATGTGGGTCTGCTGTTAGACAGGCCTCCTTGGAAAACATGGAAAAGAGAATTTCAGGGAGAACCAGTTTCATCTGTATGCGTGTTAATGGCTGCTCCTCGATCTGATTACCATAGACGTAACTGAGTAGTCTCAAGAAATAAGAGAGTAGCCAAGTGTTAAATAGGTTCTCAGAGGCCACTTTATTTTAAATGTTGTGCTCAGAGCAACCGGAGATGCTGCCACTAGGGTCATACTTCTGATCAAAAGCCCCCAAAAGAATGGATTGTGCCCATGCCATGGGCACGGGTCAGACACATGCCAAGGTTCGCTAGACTTCAGCTCTCCACAGTGGTGCCAAGCCCCACCCCCATGTCCTCAAGAATATGGCTATGTTTTATTGGGCAGTGAGTACAGCCAACAGTCTACGGAATGCATTGCAGTTATCATCCCGGATCTCCTTGAGGGACTCTGAGCTCTGTGGAGCTCCGAAAAGGACAGTATGAGTAGCCACAGCCAGTTAGTGGGGGGAGTGATGCTAGTGAGGGGCTGTGTTTTTCTGTCCTGGTTCTTCTCCTGACGCTGCCAGACTTCACAGTGTGTCTGCAAGGTGGGCTTTTGCTTCCCCACCCTGTGTGTGTGTGTGTGTGTGTGTGTGTATTGCACATGTGAACATGTGCATGTGGAAGCCAGAGGTCAATCCCAGCTATTGCTTAGGTACCATTCACCTTGCTTTTATGAGACAGGATCTTTCATTGGCTTGGAGCTCATCAATTAAGTTAGGCTGGATATTCCTATTTCCTTTTCTCCAGTTCTAGGATTACAGGCACATACCATCGTGCCTGGCATTTTGGAATGACATTCCTGGTATGGGATTTGGATTCTCAGGCTCACAAAGCTGGTACTTTACCAAATGAGCCATCTCCTGAGCCACGTTCTTCATTTGGTCACGTAAGGTCTGGCTCTGTAGCCCAGGCTCTGAATTCCTGAATTCCTGACTCTCCCTCCTTAGCAGGTGCATTTCAGTGTGAGCAATTCTCAGAGCTGCTTCTCTGTCTGGGGAGAGTTGCAGACCCAGGGTTGAAGCTTGGGCTCCTGCTCCACCTACTGCTACCGCTAGATGGCGCTGCATCCATAGTTTTAGATGGCGCTGCATCCATAGTTTTAGACGTGCCGTCATGGGTTTTTGGAGCATAGCTCACAAGACACAGAGAAAGGAAGTTTCTTCATTGGATTACTTGGTGTGAAAAGGTACCTCCCAGGATTAAATTCAAGGCTTATAGGAGCCGTGGGTGCATGTCACAATTTAAACATTCCCGTGTTTTCTTAATTCCCAGTAAGATGATTAGGCTGCAAGCAGAAATTTGATGAAATTCCACCAAAAAGAGTGCAGATGCTGTGTCAGCAATCCCTCCTCCCCCTTCTCCCCACCTTTCAATCCTGAAATGTAATCTTGCCACCTGGGCAAATGGAAATAGTATTTTATTTATTTATTTATTTTTTAAAAACTGGTGAGTCCCGTCTCCAGGACTATGGGGATGTCCGAAGAGCTGAGAGGAAGTGAAGAAGTCAGGACGCTTTCTATGGTTTTCTTTTGGTTCCAGAGGTTTCTCTCTGAAAGGGCACCGGTGGCCTGTGAAGCAATGCAGCATATCCGTTAAAATGATTTTACACATAGAAGTGGGGCTGGGAAGATGGCTCAGTGGGCAAGGGTGCTTGCTGTCAAGCCAGAGAATCTAAAGGATCTAAGTTTAACCCCTAGAGCCCACATGCTGGCAAGAGAACTGATTTCCCCAGGTCATGCTTTGACCTCCATCTGAGAGCCAAGCATGTGTGTGGCCTCCAAAGGACTAAACGAATAAACGTTCCTTTAGAAGAACACACTGAATAGATTGAGATATACCATTAATATCTGCTAGCACAAATTTTAAAAATAGAATACACAGTTAAGGTATACACATTATCTTTATATTTATGCTATAGATTTTGTGATTTTTTTTTTTAATAATAACCGGATAACATTGTGCTTAAAGGGTCAGACTATAATGAGACAGTTTGAGGAGTGGAAGGGAATGGATACAAAACTCAAGAGAGCTTCCAAATGAATGACACTTTGGGGCAGAGAAATGAGAAGGTGGATGGATTAGAATGTCCCACCCTTGAGATCTCGCAGTGTTAAAAGAGAATGCTGTGCCACCTTCCACAGGCATTTGGTAACACACATGAGGCAAATGTCCAACAAACATAAAGCCCAGTTCAGCAAGCCTGGGGCCGGGTGGATGGGCGTTGTCTCTATTAAAAGGATTTCAAGTTTCATAAAAAGAACCAAGGCAGGTTTTGGTGATGCCTTTGCAGGTAACATTTGGGAGAACTTAGGTGTGGGGAGAGATGTGGTCCTTCCACACAGCGGCGATGAGGGGGAGAGCAGAGACAATAGCATTTCCTCCTGAATGTTGTAGGTAGGTAAATTCACAGCAGAATCTAACTTGTGGAAGAGGACCATCTTTCCTTTGGGGTGTTAATATGGCTTTAGAGTAGGAGCACTGTTCATCTCGAGTAGGAGCACTATTCATCTCGAGTGGGAGCACTGCTCATCTCGAGTGGGAGCACTGCTCATCTCGAGTGGGAGCACTGCTCATCTTGCGGACAGTTTTCTTGTCTCACCTGCCATCCTAGCCTCTCATTTTATTAGCTTAAATACACAGAATGTGGAATCACTAACTTAAAAGGAGTGGCTAGTTATCCACTGACACACTGTGAAAGGAGACTTTTCTAGGGCTGGCTAAGAGTGAGTACCACTGGTTGCAAAGCACTGGGGTTCAGTTCCCAGTATCCATGTCAGGTGGCTCACAAATATCTGTAACCCCAGCTGTAGGGAATCTGATGCCCTCTTCTGAATTCCATGGGTACCCCACACAGAAACACACACACACACACACACACACACACACACACGCACGCACGCACGCACGCACGCACGCACGCACGCACGCACGCACGCACAGAGCGAGAGAGAGAGAGAAAGAGAGAGAGACAGAGACAGAGAGAGACAGAGGCAGAGACAGAGAGACAGAGAGGGAGGGAGGGAGGGAGAGAGGGAGGGAGAGAGACATACACATACACATAAAGACAAAACAAACCTTTAAAAAGAGGTATTTCTCTTCAGAAAGAAGATAAAGCATCATTTCTCTCCACCACATCCTCCTCCTCCTTTGCCGGGTTTCAGTTTAGTGTTTCCACACTATTGATGATCTGGAATCGAGACATACTCATCACTGAAAGTGGAAGATCAGAGAAGAGCCACGGGATCCTTTCAACTCATTACAAAACCATGGAGCTCAGTCCCCATCTGGCTGTCTTCGAAATAGAAATGACAGTATGACCATAAGGTACATGAAGAAGAACACTATCTGTAGCCATCACTTTGTTCAAAGGCGGCTTCAGAAGGTTCGGGGCTTATAGTGTTAAGGGATACAGTTTGTTACAGAAGGACCGCATGGCAGCAGGAACATAGGGCAGGTGCTCACATTGTTTCCAGTCAGGAAATACGGCAGATGAGCACCCTGCACCGCTTTTCTTTTCTCCTTTCTTTAATTCGGCCCAGGACCTCAGTCCATGGCGTGGTACCACCCATATTTAACAGGAGCCTCCCACCTCACAGCCAGGCCTTGGAGCCTACACCTTCAGCTACCCTAGAGTGTCTCAAGTTGACAGTCAGTAGTGACCATCATACGATCTTTATGGCTGATATTAGCAATAGCTCCATTTCAATGTCTTCTCCCCACAGCCACAGGGAAATCCACTCTTCAGTACTGGGTCAGATGTGTTTTTATGGACTTTACAATCATAACTTTACAAATCCAGTTTATTAAGCATTTATGAATTATTTGAGACTATCTTCTACTGAAGAGCAATAACTATTTGAAGATTCTTGGATACCAACATCGTACTATTATATATTTATTTCCCCATGTGTGTTTGCATGTGTGTACATGTGTTTGTGTGTGTGTGTGTGTGTGTATGTGCATGTGTATGTGTGAATTCTGTTTGTGTATGTAGGGACCATAAGAACTAAGGCATGCATGTGGAGGTCAGAGAACAACCTGGGCCCTCCAACTTGTCTGAGACAGGGTCTCTCTCCATTGCTGTCTTTGGCAGTCTAGGCCGAAAGCCTTCTAGGGACTCTCCTCTCCTCTCTCTGCCTCTCATATCTGTGCAGTCAAGTTGGGATTACAGATATCCTCAACTCCACTTGACTTTAAGTAGGTTCTAGGGATCCAGACTCAGGTCTATGTGCTTCTGCCACAAACAGTTCCCGCAGAGCCATCTCCCCAACCCTATCCCTATTTTTAGATATTGAGATAATTAACCAAACCAATGTTGATAGAAGCATGGATGCTAAATTTAAAAGAAGGTATATGTGAGTGCTTATTAAAGGCCTCCAGTTTTTCATTGCCAACAAGTGTACCCATTTCTGCTTAATGTTTCCTACTGTTCCTGGAGCCGCAGATGGGTTTTAGTGGCCCCCTGGGTACTGTTTGGGGTCTCTCTCTTGAAGTTGTTGGTGCCCACGGGAATACTTGGAGGTGGTGGAGGCACCGTTGGCTGCAGCTTTGAAAGTGGCTGCTGCTGGATTTTAAGTATTCTAATTAATTCCAGTTTCTAATCATGCAGGTTCTCGGGGGTTTCTAAAGGAAAGGGCACTGGTTTGGGAAAAGAAAAGTCAATTGCCAGCTGCTCACGTCTGTGTGGATTTCTTTTTCCTTCTCTGAGTCATGTGCTCATGGTTGCAGGAAGTGCTGGGGAGGGATTTGGCCCCTGCCACACAGAAGGAAGGGTTATCAAGTGTGTGCTAATAGTCTAAGTCCAGCTACCAAAGGCTAACAAATGCATGCCATCCAGCAGCAGGGTGTGCACGTTGGGAGCTTTGGAATTCTGAGGAAGGCTCCAGAAACTAAGAAGAGGGGATGAGGCTACCTGGAAGCCAGCGCCCGGATTACCCACGGATCCTCACAGCACTAGAGCAAGAGGCAGGCCACGGAGCCGGAGAAAGGGCTTGGGGGCTAAAAGATCCTTGCCGCTTCTGCAGAGGACCGGGGGGTCAATCCTCAACACCTCCACGGGGGCAGCTTACAACCATTTGGACTCTGAGGCTGCCTGCATGTCCATTGTACACATGCAGACAAGCAGGCACACACACACACACACACACACACACACACACACACACTACAATAAACTATAACAACAACGACAATAATAGTCATAATAATAGTAAGCAAGGTAATGTTGGGACCTAACATAGAATCAGTAAAGAGTCCCCTGTGTGCCTCGATACCTGTGAACTCCCATTCCATCATCTTTCCTACGGAGGATGAGTTTCAAACACATACGAAGACTCATAGAGGTCAGGAGGCCTGACGAGGGTTGCTCTGGTGGCTAACATCCTTCCCTAACTTAGCAAGGTCTGTCCTCCCCACGAGGCCAGCTTCTAGGCACACCTGTGAGGGGATTTCTCGATTATACTAACTCTTGTGAGAAGACCCACTCCTCCTTTGGGCAGCATCCCACACACAGGAGGGCTTTGCTCTTTGCCTGCCTGCCTTTGCATCTTGCTTGTCAATTCATCCGCCCTGACCAAGTTTGCAGCCCTTGTCATTTCTGCCTCGGTTCCTGCTGTGCTCCATCCTTCAGGGATTGCTTCTTTGGCCTCTCACCTGGACTTGAAGACCAGCAGGTCTCCAGGAATCCTCCAGGCGTTTGGTGCCAGCTGGGAAAGCTGTGACTCTCAGTTTCATGGATTGAGAAACCTAGGTAGGTCCTGGGACCGGAGCCCATCCTTGTTTATAAGCTATGGCATTTGTAAAATGTCAGTGTGCGCTGTTGGCAGTAGTTTTTCCGGCGTACATTAGAAAGACAAATTAGACAACAGAGGCCCACCAGAGAATACTCAGCTTGCACAGCGCTTGTGCTTGATGTGTGAGATACGGGGCCCTGTTGGCCCCAGAGTGGCAAGCATCCCTGTCTCCTGTGAGCTCTCCCCCTAAAAACATCCCCACTCACTTGCTATTGACACAACCGGTCCTGGCCTCAACACCATCCTGGTAGCTCCCTTTCCTGTTCTTGCTGCCCTGAGCCCAGAGTCCCCCTCCCTTTCTCCAAATGTCCCAGCCTCCTTTACTCCATGTGACCTCAGCTCTCTGTAGGACTCTGAGTCTATATGTGCATGGCAGATTTTAATCTTTGACACAATATTAAAGATTATTAAAATGATAAAATGAATGCCAACCGTGGGCTCCAGGAAATTAAATTTGGAGGTGCAAGAGGCAGATTTCTCCAAAGAATAAATCCGTCATGGAGGGTACTTTTGGTATCTGCTTTGGATGACTGGGTCTTGACATTTTACTTAATTAAAAATTATTTGTTGTGACTGTAACTTCCGTTTCAAATTAAGCCATCAGACTTCCTAATTTTTTGGTCCATTAGTTACTTTGAGTCCCAGTTTTCTGGACTCACCCTTATTTGTCTTCTTGGGATTTTGTTGGTAGGTCAGAGGGTGCACCTACGTAGGTCAGTGCCTTCTGTGAAAATGAAGGGCCGAGCAGACAGTTCCAGGTGGAGTACAAGTATGCTAATTTCTTCTTCACCAATCCTCATGTGCAAGAAACATCCCTTTACTCTGTAGAGCAGGAGAGTGAGGGGACCAATGACCCCTCTGAGTTCCAACCCTGCTCCTGTGAGATCCCAGCTCAGGGATGCTGATGCTGATGAGATGAGTAAGCCCTGGCTCTTCTCTTACTTATGCTTTCATGTGTTAAAGAGGTTGTATGGGGATAGGGTGGAAACTCAGTCATTAAAGCGCTTGCCTTGCACACAGAGATCAACCACCAGTAAGCCATGTTTAAAATACTGGGTATGGTGGTGAGCTCTCATAATCTCACTACTGGGAGGCTGAGACAGGTGGATCCTCAGGGCTCACTGTTCAGCCAGGCAAGAGTATCGGTATATTTTACATGAGTGAAAAACTTTTATTAATTTTTTAACTGGAAGGTGCATAAGGAACAATATCCACAGTTGTCTTCTGAACTCCATATATGAGGATGTACATATATGTACACATATGTACATAGAGACACATAACAGAGGGATGATGATATTTTTCATACTCTGTTCATGAAAGATTATCAGGAGGGGTCAGGTCCAAGTCAACACTATGTCAGGGTGCTTATTCCAGAGCCCATGTCTGGTGAAGATGTTGACAGGTACGCCAGCAGTCACTGATCTCTCCTCTTACTATCAGGACCATTGTACCATGGCAGCCTTTTCTGAGGGATGCTTCAAATATCCTGTGGAGCCCAGGGAAAGGCATCCAGACCCCAGAATGCGCCACATCTTAGAGGAACCATAATGTGGGGCACAGATGTATACAGCTAGCAGCTATACTGTTTCTCTTACCCCTTAAATCGGGCGAGCTTAACCCACGGCATTGAAGCCACGGCACTCAGAATCCTTCTGTTGTCAGTACTGCTCTAAAAACACAGTAGAGCAGGCCATGAGCCAAATCCTGGGCAGTGTCTGCCAGGATTGTCTGAAAGCTAATAGGAGTCTCTGAGCCAAGAGTGGTTGTTGGCCCAGAGAGACCACAGGGCCTCCTAACCAACAGGGAGGGGAATCACCGCCCATAGTGTTTCATAGAGAAGAAGGAAAAGAGACATCGAGGTCAGCATAATTCACAGGGAGTTTCAGTGAAGTCTGGCAGATAAAGGCTTGGGTTCTGTAATCTTAGGTCAGATTGCTGCCTCAGAGCACAGAGGTGACACTCCCAGGGACAGACGCAGTGATCTCATTTTGCTCTGTATAGACATGGATAGGAATCACGGGATTCTCATCTGACTGGGTCTGAAAGGCTGCCTCTGTTTACAGACAGATGTCTGACAGGACCAGCCAGCATGATGTAGCGATGTCAAGAGAGCCTAGACAAGAGCAGGGGGAGCCGCTCAAACAGAGCCTTCCTCTGTCATAGTTGGAGCCAATATGCTATGTCCCAAGGCTCCAAGTCTCGTGTTACAAACTTAGTCTCTTTTCCCTGCCTCAAAGAAAATGGTATCATTGTGACAACCGCGGTGCACACCCTTACCTGCACGAGTCCTTCCTTGTATTTGGTTTGGAATCCTATCACCACATACTGTAACATCTCCTCTACACATTTGAACTAAGTTCTTTAGTTTTACCTTGAAACTTTTTTTCTTCATTTTAATATAATTTTCCAATTATTATTTGGACACTTCACAAGTGAATATAACGAATCTCAACCTCTTTTTATCCTTTGACAATTTCATGTATAAATATAAAGGGTTTTGGTCATTTTTCTTCCCCTTCCAGATACCCCCTCATCTCTCTCTCCCACTGAAACTTCTCTCCCAATAACCACCCCCCCCAACTTTGATGACTTTTTATTTATTTATTTTTGGGACTCCAAGTTTAATTAGGGTTTTGGGCATAGCGTGGATGAAGGTTTTTTTTTTTACTGGGGCACAGGCTACAGCACCCCAGCAGAGAGTGACTCCTCCCAGGAACCATTAACTGTCCATAGTCTCTTGGGGGTCGGGTTGGGAGGGGGACGAAGCCTTCTGCTTGTCCCTCTGTGCCTGATGGAGTGTTCATGGGCTTAGTCTTGCATAGGTCACCACAGATGCAGGGAGCTCATGACTGAGCCTTCAGTAGGTCTTAGGTCCCTTGCATGTTGGTGATAGCATATGTGTTGAAACTACTTTTTACATGTATTTGTTTACTTACGCATGTGGTGGCTACAGGGGTTGGGGTCTGAGGACGACTTGCAGGGATCAGTTTTCTCCTTCCACTACTGGATCTCTGGGATTGAACTGGGGCCATCAGGCTCGATGGCTGAGCCTCTCCTTGGCCCTGTGCTTCTTCTCAACGTTTACTATAGGTAATCTTCCTTGGAATTTTCTCTCCCTTTTCACAGACAATGCCTTTGTGTTCTTTGCCCAGAAGGGCAACGAGAGGCAATGGAGCATCCTGGATTTGGCTTGGGAACCTGTGGACCTGAAGCTTGGCTCTGTCTCTGACTACCTGGCAAGCTACTTGTCTGTAGAGCTGATTTGCTCTTCTATAAAATGGTGCAATAAAACTTACCTCACTTCACCTAAGAGGCCATGGGGTGTGGCAAAGGACACAGGCTAACAATGAAGCCAGAACAGTGGGTTCAAGTGTTGAGTGTGCCTTTCGTGAGCCAACTTTGTATGAGTTTCCTAATCTCCCAGGGTCTCGGTTTCTTAACACAACACCAGTGCACTATGGGTCAGGCTTGGCAGGGCTCTGTGGATTCGTGTGAGTAGAACACTGAACGGCTTGACACATCGCATCAGAGCCTAAATGTTGCATGCTGTTACATAGGTTTGCTCTTTGCTCCAGGGACTGGTAATGTTTTACACATTCCATCAGAAATAGGAGAAAAGCTGAAAACAGAGATTCGGAAGTTGGACTCTCAAGCTTCTCTGGCTCAGGCTGCCCCTCACACTGTTTTCTCTTACAGCACCCTCTTCTGCAACGCCAGGGAACATGTTTGGTGGCCCCAACAGCCTCAAGGATGGCAGCCAAAGTTCCCTTTTTTTTTTTTCAACGCTCTGACTCCACTGATCCTCAGGTCCAGCTTCCAGCCTGTGATCACCCCATCCCTTGCTGAAGCTGCTTTTGTTAGCTGTGGAGATCTCTTCCTTTCCAGCTCATTCCGGCCCATTTCTAGGGCTTGGTTTTCCTAAGTAGCTATGTGAAACTGTTCTATATCATGCGCCTTTGTAAGCATACTTGGTTCTCTTCTGCCTCCTCCTCCCTTGCTTCCTCTTCATCTCTCCATTTCTCCTTCCCTTCTTCTCTTCCTCTTCCCTTTCTTTTTTCCTTCCTGCTTCTACCCCTCCCTTCCCTTCCTCCTCCTTCATCCTTCCCTTTTGTAGTCTCTTCCTTTTCTTCCCTTTCATCTTCCTTCTCTCCATCTTTCCCTTCATCCTTCCTGTCCTCCCCTTTCTCTCCTTCATCCTCTTCATCATCCCTCCCCATATCCTCCCTCATTTCTCTCTCTCAACATGTGCCTTCCTAGTTCCCCAGTGCCTGTCCCCAGGTTGTCATGGGCCATTCCTCCCCTCTTACAGGTCTGTTCTCCCTAATGGCTCTAATTCCTGGAGAAGGAAGCTTCCAGATGTGTAGTGCTGGTTCTAACTTTCCAGCGATTTAATATTGAGAGTCCTTTGAGATTTTGAGACTCGGTATATCAAACGTCTTGAGTATTGTCTGCTTTCATTCCACACTGCAGGCTGTGAGTGGCACTCGCTTGCCCAGGGCACTCAAATATCAGAATTATCTATGCCCTTCATTTGGCAATTTCAGTATCCATTGTATGACAAGTATTGTGTAAGCCAGGAGGAAAATGGACAGGTATCCTACACAGACCCCTGGGCTAAAGATTAGGGGAGGAAAAACAGATCTGCCATGCCTGGAGGGGGGAGCTCTCAGAAAAGGGCTGCGATGCAGAATGAATCTGGACTAGAATGCTAAAGGTGTGTAGCTTTTCAAAAGGAGACAAGTGAATTCAAACAAAGGAGAACTGGAGCCAATAAACAGCCAAGAACTAAAAGACCCGAGTGTCTCCCCAGCCAGGACTGCTGCCAAGGCCAGCTTCCCAGAAGCCTGTTCAGATAAGCCTGGCATTTGTCCTTGCCAGGTCTCTGCCCTGTCCTCCTTTCGCTTTATTATTGTTTTGATTTTATTACTAGCTTTTAATTATGCAATGTTTCAAACATGTAGAGAGGTGTATACCATCGTGATGCGGCAACCACAGGTTTAATGATAATTCTGCACTGCCACCCAGATCTCCCTCGCACCTTCGTATTATGCCAAAGAGCACGCAGTGTATCGGTTTGTTCATTTACAGTTTAAAAAAAAAGAAGGAACTTTCAAGAAACGTGACCAGAATGGGTTCTTATACCTTAAAGGGAAAACAATAACCATTTCTTGATAGCACCACACTCCCAGATCTCATTATAGGCATTTCTAGTTTGTCTTTACTAAGATAAAATAGCATCCATGTTTGCAAAGAGTTGATATGACCTCTGCTCTTTCTTATCTCTGTCTCTATCTAACTCGTCCATTGCCAGCAGTGTCTCTGTCACATCTCTGTCACTTGTATCTCTGTATCATATATCTGCGTCGATCATATATCTCTGTCTCCATCACCTTCATCTCTAATATCTATCTCTTCTTTCTCTTGTCTCTCACCATCGCTATCTCTAGTCTCTCTGTCTACATGTCTACCATCTTTGTCTCTCGTCGCTATCATTTCTTGATCTCTGTCTCTACCATTTTTATATCATTATATTCTCTACTTCTACCTCTGTTTTTGTCATTGTTGTGTGACATCGTTCCTGCAGAGATACACACAAACATCCAGTCGTACCAGGCAGTAAACCAATAGTAGATCAAGTGAAGATACTTCTAGAGTCCAGCTTGGTAAACCGCTAGGTATTACTGAGTTTACTTACAGGAGTTGAGTGAGGGGTTACTACAAGAGCAGAAATGACTCAAGGGTAAAACATGCCAAGAACAGGCCCCTCTCAGTATGGAGACAGTTACTGAAAGGTGGAAACCTGGGTTTTATTGCAGGAGAGTGGCCTTTCTGTGTAGCTCAGTTGATCCAAGTCACTTCCAGGTAGCCCAGCTTGTCTGGGATTCAGCTACCTCTATAGCTTATATATGCTTGGGAGGGAAGGAGTCTAAAAAATCTGGTGGTCAGTTAGGGACTTCCTAAAGCATAGAAGATTCCCTGTAGGATGGAATGTGACCATTCCCCTTAGAATATCCTGTGTCTTTGGGAGGCTCTTGTCAAGGTGGCAGGTTTTGTCTCAGGAAAATGCTACACAACAGCCAACTTTCTATCATCTGCTTCTCTGTCATATCATATCATGTCACATTATATCATATTTCTGTCTATATCATCTCTCAATATCTCTATCATCACTATCTCCCATCGTCTCTATAGTCTCAGCCTGTACTATTTCTATTTCTGTGTCTCTCTCATTTTTACATATATGCCATTTGACATTTTTGTCAAGACTATTTCACAGTAAAATAGGTAAAATGTCTACCTATGTTTCTGTGTCATCTATCTCTATTTTTATCTCTATTATCTCTCTACCTTCACCTCTATCATGTGTCCATGTGTATAACATATAATCATTTCTCTAATCTCTGTTGCATCATCTCTCTCTGCCATTTATGTCTATCATACATGTCTCTCCACCTATAATCTTTATTTCTCTGTTTCTATCATCTTTTCATTTCTATCTCTTTGTACACAACCTCTGCCTTTAAATATCTTTACTTCTTTCTCTTTCTGCGTGTCTTTCTATCTTCTCTCTTCTCTCTTCTTTTCCTTGTAATTTATTTGTTAATGAAGCCAGGTTTTCTGTCCTGTGTTACCCATCCCTGCTAATCCTGGATATTACTATTCACATCCATTTGGTATTCTTAGAGATGTTTTCCTGTCATTGTGTTACATATGAGTGAGTTGACCGATCTATAGATCTGATCAGTGGACTAACATTTTTGTCAAGACTATTTCACTGTAGCATAAGAGACACATAATCTACCTGTCTCTGTTTTTGTTATTGATGTCTGTAGTCATCATTCACAAAGAGGCTCATATTTGTGGTGCTCTAGCTTTAGCGTCCCTTATTTACTTTTTAGGAGCAATAGTCTGGTGAAGCATAAATGAAGCATCTAGCCTTTTGGTTTCAACTGGTGCATCCACACAGAGGAAAGAAAAGCGTCTCCAATGCTTTCTTTATCGATTGGTTCTCTAGCATCTTTCAGTGATGATGGCACATAGATGTTTGTTTAATGTCACTGTGATCCTGAGAGCTGCATGCGTGTATGATGCATGTTGAGTCACTGCCTTCATTACTGAAATTACTCCATGCTGAAATTGTCCAGTGTTTGATCAGTGCTAACATCCCCAAGTTGGTCCTGAGTTTTGTTCTATAGCCCAGCCAGTCTTTAAGAGCTTCTAGCTATGGGATAGAACAAAACATGCCAGCTTCCAGCCCCCTCTTGTCCATCTTTGGCTCCATCTTGAAGCCAGCCAAGCCTCCTAGAACTTTTGGTTTCTTCAGCGGAAAGCATTATCTCGGAGCACAGTTGGAATGTAAAAGTTCTCGGCCACTTTGAACATTGGCTGCTGCACAGTTTGACCCACCAACTTCTAATTCCTACAGTATTGATACATCCTGCTTACCAATGAGAATACATTTTCAGAAACATGTCATTAGATTCTATCATTGCAGAAACATCAGAGCACACTCACAGAAATCAAGATGGCTATCGCAGTACAAGGGTTATCTTCTTATGAGACTGTCTTTGTAATAAAATACCTTGACAATGGAGGGTTTTTTCACTTACAATTTCAGGTCATGGCCATCGTTTTGAGGAAGCCAGAGCAGGAACAAGAAGTAGCTAGTCGTATCACACCCACAGTCAAAGCATAAAGAGAATAAACAAACCTTTGGTTGCTGCTGCTGGTGTTTATCCAGCTTTCTTCTTCACTCCCATACAGTTCAAGGTCCCATCTAGGCAATGTTGTCATCTGTAGTGGACTAGGGCAGTTAACAGGACAATAGCCTACAAACATTCCCTCAGAACAGACTAGTCTAGATAATTCCTCGATCACTTTCCAGGTGATTCTAAATTGTGGCAAGTTGGCAATGAAAAATAATCATCACCTATCATAAACCTGATGAATGTCCTCTATGAGCTATCTTGCGTTGCTAGGTCATTGTTGGAATCCAGTAACTAGTCTTGCTTGCAAGTAGATAGCCTCCCTAATCCTTGATCCCAAGCACTCATCCCAGACTGCAAACCGAGGTCTGGTTACAAGCCTCTTTCTCTCCTGCATGCCTGGCCTGGTTCCACCACCCTGACTCCTTCACAACTCCATCTCCAATTTTCCTACCTCTGGGCTTCGGCCCATTTGTCTCCACCTGGAACACATTTCCTCTGTACCTCTACTTTTAGATGTCCTTAGAGAGATTGCTGATTCCAGGTCTGGGTCAGGGAATGTAAAGCCCTCCTTAAAATACCCTCTTGGCTTTAGAGGCCAGCTAATCAGCTTGTAATGAGTCTGTCCTTTCTTCTCTGAACTCCAGCATCCTTGTCTGATGACATACACATACCCCTATTCCCAACAGGACCATGAATTCTTAGAAGACTGGGATCTGCCTTACTTATTCTTTAAACTCCCAATGCTAACAGTGTCCTGACGCATAGAAGAAAAATGCCAGTAAATGTCACCAGAATGAAAGTGACAAATGTAGCTTGAGTCTGTTTGGTGTTAGGGGTGGTAAACATCTATCTTCTGTCTCTCTCATCAATCTCTTCTGGACATACTCTCCCTGAAGTAGACACAAGGCTTCTTCTCCAACCTGGGTATCCTTTAACATAGTGCTTGTTCTAGCTCAGCCTAGCCCCACCCTGCATATGAGACAGCTGAATTCACAAGGAAGAGAAGATTTTTCAATCCAAAGCCTCTGGCTTAGGCTGACACAGAGCTCTCGACCTGCTCGCTTCTACTTCAGAGCCCGAGGATTCGGAACCAAGGGAAGCCCCCAGTTCTGTATTTCGCCTTAGCTGTTTCTCAGTTTGAGATGCAGACTTAGTTCTGCCTCGTTTTCCTCCTCGCCTCCCTTCTCTTTCTCACTGAAGCATCTTTGTATGATAGAGGCTCCCTCGTTGCAGAGGCTCGGCATGGCGAGGGAATAGCGTTTCCCGGAATACAGCGCAAGAACAAACAGCCTGTGACCCCCAGGGGATGACAGCACAAAAATGTTATTGACAAAAGATGGCCAGAGAACGGCTCCCTTTATTTGGACAGAGTGAGAAAAGAACTCTGAGTGAGTCGGTTAGCCAAGCACACCCTGGGTGTTCTATTGCTCTTTTGGGGAGTGTCACGTGCCTGGGATAGCTGGAGCCAGGGAAGAGATCCAGAAGTCTAGGAAGCTGCAGAGGGGACTTTTGATCACAGACTGGCCAAGGAGCAAGGCTATATGAACCAGTTCTGTCACGGGGGTGGCCAGACAAATGCTTGGTCCCCATCTGCTAAGGTTCGAGGTCAAGGCCATACCAACCTCCTTTTTTTTTTTCCTGCTTATAAAGATAAGGATTGCATTTTGTCATTTTTTCTGGAGGAAATACAACACCATCCTAATAAGATGGGACTTGGGTGAGCTAGTCCTGCTTGCAAGGTTCCACACTTTCTCCACCTGGCTTTGGGCACTGGGCCATTCCTCTTCTCTCTCTGCCTGTCTTGTTATGCATGTGGCCTGAGTCAACCCTAAGATCCTTTGTTCTCTTTCTTTGTATTGTGTATATGCATATATGTGGGATATGTATGAACACACTCACACATGTTTGTGTGTGAGGGGAGATGTGCATATGTGTACTTGCTGGTGCATGTGTATGTGTAGAAGCCACAGGTTGACACGGAGTATCTTCCTCTATTACTGTCCATGTTGTTGTTATTGTTGTTGTTGTTGTTGCTATGAGACAAGGCTTTCTCATAGAACCTAGAACTAATGATTTTGTCTAATCGACTGGCTGGTAAATGCTAGTAATTTGCTTGTCTCCTCCTGCCCAGTGCTGGACCACCATACCCAGTTTTTGCATAGATGCTAAGAATCCCAGAGCAGGTCTCCAATAGCACTTTACCCATGGAGCCACCTATCCAGTCTCTAAAGTCTTTTCCGCCCCTGAATATTTGTTAATGATTTTCCTGCTGTTGGAAATATGACCAATTAAAGTGCTTTCTACGGGACTTTATCCTTAGAACCTGGTCACAGGTGATTTTTCAAAGAATACCTGGGGCTGGTAAGATGCTCAGTGGATACAAATTATTTTTGTGCAAGCCCAATGGCCTGATCTTGGGTCCTAGGACACATAATAGAAGGAGAGACCCCACTCTTGCTAGTTGTTCCCTGACCTCCACACAGCTGCAGTGGTAAGCGCATGTGCCTACACACCCATGCATACATAAATAATAATAAAGAAAATGCTCTTTTTAAAAAAGAAAACATCAGCTCTGGAATCTCAACTCTGATCCATGGGATTTGTCTTACAATGTAGAGTGTTAAGCAGCATGAAAGGAAAAATTTCCAGACAACTGCTTTAAAAGGCATCTGTTTGCCTGCTGATCCATCATCGGACTGTTGAAGTGTTGCTACGTAGCCCAAGATGACTTGAATTAATGATCCTCCTGCCTCAGCCTCCCTATGGATGTGATTACAGGTGTGTGCTGCTATGTACTCATGCTCAGTAATGTGGAGTATCAGCGCTGTCAGCATCTTCTAACTCTTCCAGATAGAGAGGGCCTAACTGGTGCTGAGGAGAGAAAGAGAGAGAGAGAGAGGGAGGGTGGAGAGGGGGAGAGAGAGAGAGAGAGAGAGAGAGAGAGAGAGAGAGAGAGAGAGAGAGA
>NW_022196891.1:23404444-23405137 GCF_008632895.1 Mastomys coucha | reverse complement strand
GAGAGGGAGGGAGAGAGGGAGAGAGAGAGGAAGAGAGAGAAAGGGGGAGAGAGAGAGATTAGAGAGAGAGAGATATGCTTGGAAAAACAGGAAAATTAAGTTCTTTCCTAGATTCCTGAGTATTCAGTTCACCTGGCCAGGCTGTGAATTTGCAAAGAATTTTGGAGGTTTCCATTAGCTACAAGACTCTGATTGATGCCGACCACTAGGCTGAACACTAGGCTGAGTCCCTCAGTCAGTCCTTAAGTAGTCCTAACAAGACTTATTATTTCCCTTAATTAATTAGTTAGTTGTTGAATATATTTGAGACAGGGTCTCACTGTGCAGCCTTGGCAGGCCTTGAGTTTGCTATGTAGCTCAGGTGGGTCTCAAACTCACAGGGATATGCCTGCCTCTGCCTCCCATTTGTGAGGACTAAAGGCATGAGCCACCTCTTCTGGTTACTTCTCTTAAGTTATATACGAAGGAAGTAGAGAAGGGTGTTCAGTAAAACATCACCATTAAAGATTAAGCAGGAGAAGGTCAGGAGAGAAGAGAGAGAAAGTCTCTCTGACACAGACCTGACACCAGATAATATTTTGCTTTGAAACCATTTGGCCTCTTCCAGACTGGGTCTTTTATTTCTTCATAATCACTACACAAAGCCTGTGGCTATCTCTCTCCCCATAGGGTTGTGTGAATAATGCCAGTGTT
>NW_022196891.1:23403262-23404303 GCF_008632895.1 Mastomys coucha | reverse complement strand
GTGTGTGTGTGTGTGTGTGTGTGTGTGTACCTGTGTGTGCTCAAGCACTGTATGCATGGTTGTATGCACACATATGTAGAAGCCAGAGGAAAACATCAGGTAGTGATCCTTAGTTACTGTTCGTGTTTGTTTTGTATTGTTGGTTCTGACACAGTATCTCTCCTTGGCCTGCAGTTAGCCAAGGAGACCAAGCTGGCTAGACCACTGAGCTTTAGGGACTGTCCTGTCTCCACATCGTTAGTTTTTTTTTAACCTCAATTTCTTCCTTTTATTTTTTAAAAAATATTATTGTATATGTTCATTGTGGCACATAAAGACATTTCCCTTTGGCACACATTGTATGTCGAGCTTAGCCTCTCACCCACTGCCCTCTTATCCCACCCTTCCAGGCTATAATTTCAACCCAACCAGTCAAACACTGGGCAGAATACAAGGATCTGAATACAAACGGAACAAGGGTCTCAATGCAAATGACTCCAGAGGAAGCCTTTGTCAGTGTGGATGATGTCAGTGATTTCACACGCTCCCCTGACAGAGACTCTCCACCCCGCATTCCTCCTGTACTGATTGACATCTGAGAAGGAAACACTTTCTTTCTCAAAAAGAACACCAAGAAAGTAACAGAAACCATTCAGTGCAGTGGAGGGGTTGTCAGGCCACATGACCTCTGCTCTGCTCTCTGCTTGGCTCTGCTAGTCTCCCTCCTCCTCCTCATTGGCATGGACTTGAGAAGATGAGGTAATCATCAATTCTGAGGACACTTGGAGAGACAGAGACAGGCAGATTTCTTTGATTTGGAGCACAGTGTGGTCTATGTTGGGAGTCTCAAGTTATCCACCAATTCTGTCTTGAGGGAGCCAGAGCACACTGGTCCTCGTGTGAACCTACCCCGTTAGCCAGGTATGATCAGTTCACAGCCTGTAGGCCATGTGTGAGCTGTAGTGGAGCTGTTATTATTGAGGAACAACCCCAAATCATAAACGTACTTAAGACTATTTGGTAACTTGAAGAAATGGTTGTTCTTTTTTTTTTTTTTTTTTT
>NW_022196891.1:23398939-23403228 GCF_008632895.1 Mastomys coucha | reverse complement strand
AAATCCGCCTGCCTCTGCCTCCCAAGTGCTGGGATTAAAGGCGTGCGCCACCACCGCCCGGCATTGTTCTTTTTTTAATGTAAAAAAAGTGTGTGTGTGTGTGTGTAGATAAGTGCACATGTGTGGTGTGTGTATCCTTGGAAACCAGAGGACGACTCTGGATCCTTTACATCTGCAGTTACAGGCCACTGTGAGTAGTCAAGTGTGGTTTCTAGAAACTAAATTTTGTTCCTCCACAAGAACAGTAGACTCTTCGCTGCTCAGCTGTTTCTTCGGCCCTGGAGGAAGAGTTCTAGAGTATGCATTTTGTAGATGGCAATGTCAAAAATGTTAGACAGGCCTGCAACCTCTGCACACAACTGGGACAAGAGATTTTCCTCCATTCGAATGGAAGGTAAAGGATGCCCAGGGTCATTCATAGACTGCTCCAGTTTGTTTGCTGTTGTCCCGAACACTCAAGGACTCGTCCGGTTATGCATTGGAACCCTGGAAGGGAATCCATTCCAGCAGCTCACTCTGAGCCTACTCTGTGTCCAGCTGATGCCTCTTTTCTGACCATACTGATGTTCAATCTAGTCTCTTAAAGTCTCTTCTGCCCTAGTGAGGTGAAGAGAGGGTTATAGAGTCTGAGGGCCATAAAGCCCTTAGTGGGAGGCTGCAAAATTAGCATATGAAGAAAAAGGGCTTGACAAAGGGGAAAGCTTGGAAAATTCCCCTGGCTGAGGCCAACTAAGCCTGGCCTTTGAGGCAGGCACAAAGGCATGCCAGAGTGCCCTAACCTGACCTATGACTCATGCCATTAAGGTTTACAGCCCGGATGAAGGATGCAGAGAGAAGATGCTGCGATGGAGGATGCTTGGGGATGAGTGTAGAATAATAGCAACAGATAAGCCTGATGGGAAAGCCTAAACTGTGTAATGAGCCCCAAAGCCTACACTGCATAAGAAAATAGTCCCCACTCTCTGTACATCGGGCCTTCGCTCTAGCCTGGTCCCTCCCTTGGAACTGTATCCTTTTCTAATAATAAGCTATCCCTACTTCTGCTACGACCATGCGTCTCTGCTCAACCCCTTCTTCAGGAACAGGAGACTATGAAACAGCCCCGTCCCCCGACCCCAGAGTTGTTTGTTGGTCCCCCATACTGACTCAATATATCTCACCTCCTGAAGAGGATCTCCACTGTCTCCTGATGGCTCTTTGCAATACCCTGAGTATAAGGGATGATCCCACGCTAAAGAGACACTCCTCACTCCCTCTTTGGCTGTCAGGCTATTGCAGCGGTGAACCCCAAGAAACTGGAATTTCCTGCCGTGGGAGAAGAGATGTGAAGTCCTGAGAAAACATGTCTGCTGGAGAAAGATTTACAGCTTGTTAGCTGACCTGCCAGCAGTGACCGACCTTAGTAGAGAAACTTGGAGCTGAGACAACAGAGGATGGATCGTGACTACCATACCTTGTCAGACTGCTTAGTTCTAACATTTCTTGCTTTCCATTTAAACCTTACCTCCACATCAGGATGCTGAATAGGGGAATAGAGGGTCCTGGATCTCTTCATTGTTTTTCCCATTGTAACCATGTCAAATAAATCTCTCTTAGTTGCTTTTTTTTTTATTCATTCAACTTTTTTTAAATAATTAATTTATTTATTATATGTAAGTATATCATAGTTGTCTTCATACACCCCAGAAGAGGGCGTCAGATCTCATTACGGATGGTTGTGAGCCACCATGTGGTTGCTGGGATTTGAACTCAGGACCTTTGGAAGGGCAGTCAGTGCTCTTACCCACTGAGCCATCTCTCTAGCCCTTCATTCAACTTTTAAGATTGTCTTTTTTGAGAACAGGTAGCTGAACCTGGCTTGTTGGGGTATATAGATGGTGACTCCAAATCCAGCGATGCCTTAACACTATAGAAACTCTGAGAGTTGGCCTTGGACTACTGTCACTGATACCTGTGCTCTTTCTGTATTTGGGCATCTGGTAATTGACGGCCCTGTCCCTCTGGATGCTACTGGCCTGAACGGTCTAACTCTGTAGTTCTGGCTTGAAGATTAAGAATATGTCTTTAGTGGTGTTCTGATCAGAGTTTCAGAGCAAAAACTAGGTGTGGCAGCCCTAACACACATACTGGCAACCCTCACCCCCAAATCCAAGTAACTGTTGCAAAGGAGATTTAGCCAGTGAGGGCATTTGGGGAAGAACTGATAAAAATGTCCAGTGAGCTACAAAGTCAGTTTTGGGGTATTAACATGAGTTTTGTCTTTAAATAGTAGAAAACTTTGGATTAGGGGATGGGAAGTATGGAGCACTAAACAGTCCTGGCTATTATGTGGTCTGTTGAACACTGTTTCAGCTTTCGTTCTGTCAGGGAGCCCGTACACATCTTTATTGTTAGAGGGGAAAATCTAGTTCTCAGGGAACCACTGCTTCTCTGGACGGCAGCCTCTCCACCAAGGACAAAGTTCTTATGTCCATGGTCTTCCCATTAGGTTCTGCTATTTTTGGAATAAAAAGTGACATCAGGTTTAGGCAGAGGACCAGAGATCTTCAGGTCTCTCTTGAGTGTCTGGAATAAAAAGCCAACAATAAAGTACTTCCAGTATTTTATTTATTTATTTATTTATTCATTTATTTATAGTTTAAAACTTAGTAATTCATTTTGTTTTCATTTTTTCAACAGTTTCATGTATTTTTATAAATGAATTTTAGTCATTTTCAGGCCTGTCTTATTTAAGGTTGGGAGTGATTGTGTCTTACACTCAGCATAGCTTGAACTCTTAGACCCAGTCTTCACTGTGACCCACTTCTTCCAACAAGGCCATAGCTACTCCAACGAAGCCCCCACCTTCTAATAGTGTCTCTTCCCATGGGACGTCTCTTCCCATGGGCCAAGCGTATTCAAACCACCACAAGGCCCCATTGCCTTCTCTTGTCCCCTCCCTCTTCGGCTTCTATCCTCTTAGGGAATCTCCTCTTCCTTTCATGTCTTGTTTTGTGCATAGCTCACTGAGTTAGTTAGAGTTATTTGGCTGAGCATGGGTGGGGAATTATCATTGAAACAGAGGTAGCTTTTCAATGACTACACTTCTGAATAGGCTAAAGCTACCCTTAGCCTCATTAGTTGCAGATGCTAATTCCCTCTTGAAAGGAATGGGGCCTCATGGTTCCTCCTTCACCCAATGATGACATTTTGGTGGACCCAATCTTAGGCAGGTCTTGTGCAGATAAACATAACTGCATTAGGTTCATGGAGGTAATGGCTCCCATGACCAGAAGACAAATACTTGCGGCCCATCTCTCCTTTCCATATAATGTTCCTGGCTTCCTTTGTGTGATATTCTCCAAGCCTCTAAGGGGGAGCTACAGCTATTTCAGTTGGACAGAGTGTCCTGCCATCATTAACTCTCAGCACTTTGACTACAGTATGAGGCTTCTCTGATGAAGCTCTCAGAGAATTAATCTCCAATCGGAAGCCAGAGCTGAGGCCAGAACCCACTGGGTGCTCTCTCATTACTCTTACTGTTAAGCTTTCAGATGAATAAAACAGGTGAAGGTAATTGGTTTCTACATCCATGACTGCATGCAAAGACAAGCTGGTGACCCAAATTCAAAGAGACAGATGAAAATGAAGGCGGACTTTCATTCTGCAATGAGGAGTCAACGCTTTTCAGAAGAAAAGAAGAAAGAGAGAAAGAAAAAGATTCTAAGTGCCTGTCATAGCCATAGTAGCATGTAGGGTTAAAGGGTAAAGGTTAGAGACAAAGCTCTAAGTGTGATCAGATATAATATGGACTTCAGGAACACAGCACATTGTCAGCTTGTGCCAGTAAATGAGCAGTTGAGGAAGCCCCTGAGCCTTCCACATCACTTCAGCTCTAGATCCAACACACAGTCTATGTAGGTGGAGCAGATCTGGTCATGAAATCCTGGGGTAGAGCCATCAACAGCAGCTGTAACTGTCTACTTCTGGGTCAGGCCACTGCTGACCTTGGCTTTAACATTGTGGTTTAATAATCAGAAAAGCAGGGGCTAGAGAGATGGCTCAGCAGTGAAGAGCCTTTACTGTTTTCCTTGAACATCTAAGTTTGCCTCAGCACCATCTGTAACTTCAGCTCCAGAGGATCCAACACCCTCTCCTGAAATTTACAGGCACTGCACTCAGATGAACAGACATGCACACAGACACATGCAAATACTCATAATTAAACATAAAATGAATCTTAAAAACAATAAAAAGAATGAGATTCCAACAGAAGGACAACCTCCTGGGATATCAATTTTCTTATCCTG